>NC_141765.1:59043514-59202264 GCF_982258835.1 Parasteatoda tepidariorum
GCTTAGAATTGAAAGAATCCAAATATTAGTCACAGAATTTGCGATTTAACATGCTTGATAAGTTACTATTTTCTAAATTAGTGCTTTTTAAGCTTCTAAATCTTTTATTTTTTATACTTTTTAAGCATTTAAACGACAATTATTAAAAAAGTTTGCTAAAAAAGTTTATTTTTAAACTCTTATCTAGTTATATAGATGCAAAAATATTAATTTTACTTTTTGAAGTTTTGAAAGCAGTTCTTAATTTGCTAATATTCTTAATTAACTGTATTTATGCTGTAATATTCTTTATTTTCATAAGAAAAACGAACAAGATTGTGAAATGAACGTAATGGAATGTAGGAACTGTTTATTGCGAATTTTATTAACCATTTGATAAAAAAGTTTAAAAAAATAGTCATTTTATTTAGTGTTCTTAAAACATGTCTATTATTTTCTTGAGAAAATAAATATTATTCAGAATAATGCTTTGCACTAAAGTTAGTAACATAATTATCATGCAATTAGAGATTTTTCAAAATTATCAATTTACTAAGTGAGAATCCGCATTAAATTTTGAATAATTCATTAAAAAATTATACTTCATTGTACTATTTACACTCCATTATATTATTTTCTATTCCTAATGATTATAATTTTGAACATTTTATGTATATATGAAGTTATATAGATATGAATTAATAGCTAATTTTTCTTATTTCAAGCTTCGGAAAGAGTTCTCGATTTGCTAATAATGTTTAGTTAACAGAGCATATTCAAGAGTTTTCTGCGTTTTGATAAGAGAAACTGAAACAAGCAAATGAAATTAATTCAAAAGGAATATAGCAATTGGTAAATGCGAATTTTGTTTAACATTTTACAAAAGAAAGGTAAACGAATAAATTTAACAAATAGCTTCAATTATTGACTCCTCTTTAAAATGCATACGGATATTTACATAAAACAGTCAATCCTTCATTTAAAATATTTTATCGTAAAATCATATTTTAATAATTTAAATTGCTTAATTAAATAAAAAGTTTCATGAATAAAGGAAAATTAAGTCAATATAAATTTCTCATATCTTGCATTCAATTACAGTTATGATATTAATGCACATTTCGATTGTATTTGCTTAACTTCTCCTTATTTGAAATAAGAATTTTTCAGTTTTATGTGCCTTCAAATGCATTTAATTAATCATTGTGACTTTTTAGTAAAACTTCAGAACATTCATAATTTTAATATAATTGATAGATTTGTGAAATATATTTAATGAATTTAAAACTCGTTAAGAAGCTGTGATATAGTTTTCTTTTGTTTATGTGCTTTTTTAAATACTAATGTCTTCTTTACAAATTTAACAGCTAAATATACCAAATTTACTTATATTAACCAAATTAAATAATTAAATAGCTGTTAAACGTAAAAAATTAGCTTAGTAGCTTAGAGTAATTTTCCTCAGGGAGTTATAAGTAAAACTTTGATACTGATAAATGTTATAAGTAAAACTTTTTTTCAAAAAGAACTATTTACAATATTTTTGACAATAAGTAAAGCTAATTTCAAATACGAAATTTGTACTTTTATTTTTAATTCACATTTTAGAATTTTTTTTAATGTATTCATCTGAATCACAAATTTGAGATGTAAAAAAAGGTACTCTTAGAGCAGTTTTAAAATAAATAATTCTGTGTCAGATGAGGAATAAAATCTTCGTTGAACTACAGCACTTTATACTTAATTGCAAATTAGCCTGACGGAGTTTATTTTGTTGTTTTAAACTATATTCTTGAAAATGGAAAGCTCCTTTTAAATCTTTCTTTAAAAATATTTTGTTTAAACATCAGACTTAAATTCTTCTCATATTTCAATGATTTAGCTTATTGTGCTGCTTCTATTATACATTACACTTTCAAAAAAATTATACATTACACTATGTTAAAAATATTGCTTCATTGTCATAAATATTATGTTTCACTTTTGAAACTGTAATTTTATTAATCGATGCGGTATTGCTTATTTTTGCGGCTATTCTATTTTTCTGCTAAGAAAATGGAATTAGATAAATTTTCAAAAATTTTAAAAAGAGTAAAAATCTACGAAATTTTCCCTTTTATTTAACTGCTAAATATTAGACTAAAATATATATAAAATATACTTTGCTCTGTATTTTAATTTTTCCTGTTAGTTTGAGAATGTTAAAAATAAAAAAGTGATATATTATTAAAAAAGGTGTACTAGCTATTTTTCTATTTGTACTAGCTATTTCAAAAAAGTTTTACTACATATTTTTTCAATAAAAGTAAGGGGTTTAAAGTTTTTAAAACTCGAATAAATAAAAGTTGTAAATAACTACCGGGTCATTGAGGAAAGTCATGGGGAATAAATTTCATCTATTATGATTTAACTGTTTTAAATGCGCCAAAATAAAAGGAATACTGTGAGCAGTGTTTTTATTTTGTCGAATGGTTAGAAAATGATAAATATAATTGACAATATATGCTATAGTACGAATTATATAGTTTTTTTCGCAACCCATGAATTGTTTTAAATAAAAATGGAATATATAAATTTCTTACAACTTTAAGAGTCAATAAAAATAGTCTAAGGCTTTAACTAAAATTAAAAACCAAATTTTCTTAGTTTTTTTTAACTGTTAAAAAACAAGGGGTGTGTGGTTTTGATTTTGTCTACTAGTTGGAGAATGATATATACTGTCCGATGTATGTTATAATAGAGCTATATTTATTATTTTTTCTCAAATTTCTTAATACTTCAAAATTAAAAAAAAAACGAAAAGTTTGAATAAAATGACAGAGCAATGAGGACAAAATTTGAGGAGTTTTTCTTATAATTTAACTGTTAAATAAAGATCAAAATTATTAAATAATAATAAAGTGGGGAGATTTTATTTTTCTCTGAGGAAAATGGTAAATGTTCATTGCTAAATTCTTCAAAAAATATTTGAGAAATGAAAAAAAAGCAATTTCTCATAATAGTTCAAGGAAATGAGACTAATATGAAACACCTACAGTGTAGATTTAACTAAGTTTAATAATGTAAGTTATGAAAATTATTTCATCTCAATTTTTTATGTTTCACTTCAAATTAATTTTTGAAAATAATTCATGATCACATATTAATTTGTGATAACATATTTTAGTGAAAAAAAATTTACAATATATAAATTATATTACAGATAAAGCATTACATTTATATACATTATGATATGTTGCTTGCTCTTAAAAAGTAAGAAGATGAAAATATCATCTCCACCAAAAAAAATTGTTTTATAATACCTATGCTGCTAAACTAATTTAAGCAAATGATCTTTTCTTAAGTGATATTTTAATCTGAACGAGCTTAATGTTCTTTTCTTATTATTATTAATTCGTTTCAAATTGAAATAGTAATAGAAAAAGGAAATTCGGGAATAGTATGAAACAAAAGAATAAATTATTGTTTTCATTTTTGATTTTTTTTTAATATAGCAAAAAAAGGTAATATCTTTTCTGCTCGACAATAAAAAAAAGGAAAATCCTAATGATGACACTATAACAAATTAAATCTATGTCCCATATTATGCAAAAGAAGAAAAAAGAAAGAAAACAAAAAAACAATGACCCAATAATTATTAGTTTTTAACCGTAATAAGGCTTCAATTTAGGCTGAATTGATAGAAAGTATTAAAATATCACTGAAAATATTCAACAATTTTTTTACCAAACAAAAATCTATAACCGGATAATATACATAATATAATTTTTAAATAAGTCTATTTGACTTTCGCGTAGCAGAAGTTTCGAATTACCTTATCAGTTTTAGCAAACGTAACTTATACTATTCATTAAATTTATATGCATTATAATCTTACATTTTTTTATCATCCTATTGGATGACTATCGAAAAAAATTTGTTTTTTTTTCTAATTATATTAGTATATTCATATATAAATAGCATAAGATCCATGAAAAAATTTTATTCAAAATAAAAATCACAGAAGTTCGTGTTAAAGTATGGAATAAAAACCTAAAAATGACAAAACATCACGTTAAAACATAAAAAAATTACAAAAAAAATTATTTTTAAAATTAAAAAATAACAAAAAAATGTATGTTATAAAACATATCTGCTTGATGCATGCGTTATGAATATGATTTGTAGCTTATCATACATATAGAGAGGATCGAAGCCCGTCTGGTCAATACAGATTACAATATCAGATTGATCAATTTGCATCTGACTACAAGGGCAGTATGAAGGTTAGTGATATTCTCGAATGCGGGATTCGAAATGTCATGAAACTGCGATAATCAGTAACATGGAATTAGGCAATAGCTTTATATATACTATTACTGCAAATTTTGGCAGGTATAATTTGTACGTATAGTGCAGCGCATTTATTCCATCGAATTATGTAAAAATAATTACATTTAATCTGAATTAATTTTGATTGCTTTTTAGTTTAATTTCTTTCTTTTTTTTACATTTTTAAAAATTGTATTACTGAATTAATAGGAAGAAAAAAAGAACATTAGCATGATTAATGATCATACTTGTTAAAATATTTTTATGGTATTAACTATAATATAATACAGGCATGTGATTATATTTTCTCTGAATCCAAAATCTTGAATTCATAAATATAAGACTAAAATCATAACTTTCTCTGCTTTTTCAAACCTTTCTTGAACAATAATATTTTAGGTAATCTTTTCATTTTTTTAAAATATATCAATGAAAACAAACTATAAGAAAGGCACTATATTTGTCCTATTCAATTTACATTGAACTTAATTTTAGTAAAGATATAAAACACCTTTTAATTAAATTTTAAAAAAAATGCCCCAAAAATTAAATTGTTTCATTTTACGTACATAACAATTGTATCAAAAGTGCTTCTCTCGGGAAAAAAATAATTCAGATTTAACTTTTAGGGGATATTTTTTTCAACCATTTGTAAATACATTCGGAGACAACGTGAAATACAACAAATGCAGTTTTGATTACTTTCTGGAGAGGGGGAGAGAAATTACTCTAATACTTTCTTTTGTTTTTTTTTCAAGTACCAATGGCTAGTTTTAGAACTTGAATTAAAATTTTAAAGAAATGTGCGTCATATTACAGTCTAACACAAGCTGATATTAGGTTATTACTGTAATTTAGGCAATATGGTTTAAAAATATAATTATCTTTTAATGAATACAACTTAGTCAGTTAAGTTATTATTTAATTTTTTTTGGCAAAATATTTAAGCTGTAACAAATAGTTTTTTTTATTATTAAAAAGAGTACAGTGAGTATAGTTTATATATATATATATATATATATATATATATATATATATATATATATATATATATATATATATATATATATATATATATATATATATATATATATATATATATATATATATATATATATATATATATATATATATATATATTTAGAAATTACTCGTAAGAAATATAAGACGTATCATGTGTTTCTCACCAAGTAAGCATACAGCACAAATATGCTCATTATGGAAGAAAAGTATTTTTGTAAGTATTTCTTATAAAATAAGCATAAGCAATCCATTTTACGGTACACGATACAACTTTTGAAGTAATTAAGAGTTTTATACTTTACAGCTATGATATTGACAAGCACAATAATATTTTATTATCTGAATAGGTACCACAAAGAAAATGTCAGAAAACGGGATTTTTGCATTAAAATCATATATCCAAATATATCTTTGGATATATGATAATAAAAATTTCTGAATACACCTTTTTTTCTTTAATTTTTTACAGTCATAAGACCTGTTATGGGAGTACCAATCTTATAAAAAAGTTTGAACTTCCTTATACTAATTAGAATGAGGTAGCGTACTTTGAATAATTAAATGATACTTAAAATCCATTTAGGACAATTTTGAAAAGCAAGAAATTTATCTAGCTGATTGCAGGTGTACGTCAATGTAATTCTTTTTGTCTAGACTTCTGGATATATTTTTTGTGTAAATAAGAACTTAAAAGTAGCAATAAGTTGCCTTTTAACATATAAATTGGTGTAATGCTTAATCTTTCTGAAGCAAGTGTGTTTTAAATCATATAAATATATTTCTTTCCAGAAAGATTATTTATTTGTTTTCGAACTATCATTGTCCCACATATTTTGAGTTAAATGATTAATTGTACATTTTGGTTTTAATTGCAAACAAAAAATTTAAGTTTTTGAGAATTGTACGGTATGATGTGGCTCGTAAGATAAGGAGAACATAAGTTTTTCCAAGTACAGAGAAAGAGAGAGTGAGAGAGAGTGAAAGAGAATCGCTCCTTTCTGCATTCCTTGGATTTTAATTTATGAGATATAAGTATTTTGGATACAATTTAGTAAGAAAAGTATAGTAAAATCCTCTAATATGAAAATTCTTCTAAAACCTTAATTTAAATTAAGTAAAGTTTCGTTCTTTTTATAGAAGCAATATGATCAAAATCGTGAAATAAATCTAGAGATTAAATTTATTTAGTTTTTTTAAAGGGGAATAAAACACTTTGCTTGATTGCATAATTAGGAAATGGAGAAAAGGAGTAAAATGGAAAAGTGTATAATCTTGATTCAACCCCCCCCCCCTTCAACCTCTTCAAAACACTTGGGAAGGAAAAGCTTGGGAGGGTCCACTCTCTTTAGGTTCTTCTTCGTGGTCACTGAGGCGTATAGTTTCGAAGATTAAAGTGTTTATCACTTGCAAAATTGTTACCAGTTCAATTCCCGATGAAACACTACTGTACTGTCTTATACGGTTCATCTTCTTTTGTTCAAAACTTTTGTGGATCAATATGAGCTTGTTACAAATTTAGAGAGACAATAGCTCTATTTTGTCGTTGAGGATAAGGAATTGCTTGAATTATAGCTTGAAAACATTTTTAAAAGTATATTAGCTAATTTAGAATGTTTGAATGAATCAAACAATGTTAAATTAAATTAATTTAGTTCCATGGCTCCATTTTCATTAATTAATGCGTGTAAGTTAAAAATGTCCTAAGTTACGATTTGATAAAACATGTATGAAGTTCGTAAATTTTACTGATTCCAGAATCATATCAGATTTATGAGTACGTAGGAGGGTATATAAATTTATAACAATGAATTTTTGAGTGCTATTGTTCTCTATAATCATAAATATATTAATAATTAAATTTACGTAGAATATTCAAACAATGCGATACAATTAATTAAATATTATTAATGCACAAAGTTTCCTTGTCTTCTGGATTGGTTTTAAATTACAAGGCTACGGGGTTGAACATTAGCAGTCGTAAACCCAAAATTAGGTCGGCTGTTCAACGAGTAAAAAGAATTAAATATAAAATATAAAATATAAATATATATATATATATATATATATATATATATATATATATATATATATATATATATATATATATATATATATATATATATATATAATATAAAATAATACACAAAGATATATCATTTAAAAGTTTAAAAAAAAATCTCTAGTGCAATGAAAATATTTCGTAATGTAATTCAGGACCAGTACGTTTCTCTAAAATATATATAAGATCATAACCTAAACAAGCAATGAGATTTATTATTTTAAGATCAGAGTTTTTTTTTTCTCACTCATTTTAATCACTTTAATTTGTTTAATTCATGATATTTATTATTTATATTCATTTTGTTACTATTACATTTTCCAAAACCAAGACATTTTTTAAACTATTTAATTTTATATCTGAAATTTTATCTACAATATCACAATTACGGGATTGCATGCCGTTTTATGATTATCGGAATAATCAAATTATTAATGTGAAAGCTTAATAGTAGAAGTTTCTAGGTGATATTTTATGTAATTGAGGAACATCATCTTTTTAAAAATCAGCAAAATCGGGAAGATATTTCAAACACACAATTTTCCATTAAAAATGGCATTATTTATTTATTTATTTGTTTAATTTTTCCACTTTTTCCTCTAACCTCGTTGTATTTCTTACTAAACGCATTATTCCGTGCGTAATGCGGAGGATTAAACACAGATGGCGCTGCTAGCGCCAACTGAAAGATGAATCCAGAAGTTCATCTAGTTCATGATATTTTTTAAACTTTTTCATCGCGTTGCATATTTCTTTCTTTATTTTTTTTATATATTTTCTTTTTTTTCTTATTTAAATAGAAACAAAGCAAACTTATCATACGACTATTAAAGATCGTTTAATTTAACTTATCATTTGACAAAAAGAAATTGAACATGAACGAAAAAATATTTTAAACATAATTAAAAGATTTTGGAACATGTTATTTTTGTGATAGTTAATTTTTTGTTCTAATTCTTTTAAAACGTTGGATTGTGTAAAGTTTTAAAAAAAGTAAGTAAATAAATTTGTAAAATAACCAAAATTTATGTAGATATATCGGCTAAAAAATCTTACAAAAAATTTAACAATTCGAAATGCGAACGAAAGAAGTAGATGAATTTCTTAATAGCTAAAATTATAATTTATATATGAATAAAAATGCTTTATTTAATTTTGATTGTATTTTTTTTATAATAAATTATTTAGTTTTTAATGAAAATCATGAATTGTTATATATATATATATATATATATATATATATATATATATATATATATATATATATATATATATATATATATATATATATATATATATATATATATATATATATATATATATATATATATATATATATATAAATACACACACTTCAGATGGAATAAGTATAGGGCATAGATAATCTTATTTATATAAACATAATAAGTGACTTCCATCTTTCTTTGTCTTCTGTGTATTGATTGATTTTAATATGCATGCAATAAAATTATAAGAAACAATTTCGGAAAACTTAATAGTGGTAATTTAAAAAGATAATTTTATGAATGGAAGTAAATTTTCCCAATTATTCGCTTGTATCGAAATTTATTTTTTGAATTTTAAATCAAGATTACTTCCTATTTCAAAGTACAAAGATGTAAATATAGATCTTTGTTTCTATTCATTGCAATCTAAGATATAATCTCAGTTTTACAAAGAAATCCTCCCCTCTTTTCGTTTAGTTTTTGTTTCATACATAAACGGTAAGTATACGATTTTTTTCTGATAACTTTCCTAAATACCAGAAGAAAACATTTCCTTAATAACTATTCCAGAACAGAAAAATCATTTACTTCCAGTTTAGGTCTTTTAAGTCGAAAATATCTTATTCCGTTAATAATAGTGCGAAAACATACGGATTTTAAATTTAAATCTTTAAAAAGTAGAATAAATTTCATCCATTAATTTTAATTTCTATGAAATGTATGTTTCAAATTCAATTCCTTTCAAGGAGCGATATTTTCTTTCATTAATAATTATTGCAAGATAAAAAAAAACATTAACATATGGACATTAATGATATTTATATCATCATTAATGAGATTTTCTTTAAACTTCAAGGATAGTGTGGGACAAAATTTTGAAAATAAAAGTACTTGTACTTTTAATAATATTCATGCTGTTATATTATTAATCAAAGTACAGAAACAATCCTAAATCTTTTTTGTGACAATTGTAGCTTAAAAAAATTGTTGTTAATTATGTATTCATTTAAATTATCGTTTTTAATATATTTAATTTAATTGTTTTTTAATTTAAATTAATTGTAAAGGAATATTTCCTCTAAAAATGATGTTTTCAATTAATAAAATGGATGAAAATAATATGTTTTAATGCTAACAAATCTTGATTTATGTCAAACAGGAATTCTTATTCTTTTAACTATCCACAGTATTTTTCTCTAATAGCATTAAAATATTTTACACTTTTCCAACACATTTTACATTAACACAATTCCTCCTTCTCGAAAAGTACGCACTTCTCCTGTTTATTTTTATTATTTTTAAATTATTGTTTCAAAAGTTACGAATGTGGACTTCCTATGATATAGTTTCAAGTTTCTAATTCTGCCAACATATTTTAATATTCAAGGCATTATAAAGCATTAAGCATCCCAACTCTACTTGTAATTCCATACCGGAGAGGATAAAACTAATTCTTCTTCAATGTCAATGCAAGGTAAAAAAAATTATACCCTTTGAAAGTAAGCTAAAAGTCTTTTAAATTCGTTAAAGATCTTGTGCCAATCTTGTGTTTAAAAGATGTTGAAGTTTATCTAAAAATCAATTAAAGCTAAATAATTAAAATTACAACTCTCCTTTTTCCTTTAACCCTACTAATTAATAATTAGAAAAATAAGATACCATTTCATGGAATCAATCTTTTTTTCTTTCTAATCATATAAAATGGTATCTAGAATAACAATGTTTTATAATAATGAAAGTGATGGGTGCGATTGAGGGACAGAATAGAGCTTTAACTCTTTAGACATTTATTGTTATTAGTTTTAAACGTAAATTTCTCTAATGCTCATACCTCTCCCCCTCCCCACTACAAGGAGATAGCTGATCAGTTTGTCTGATTGAAGATAACGGTAATGGATTTCTTTTAACTTTTTTTTATATTAACTTTTTTTTATAATGATAAATTTGTATAAATCTTATTTTAATATGAAAGAGCTATTTGAACTTTTCATATTATCTATGAAACGCGCTTTTATGTAATGATCTATAGCGGTCATACCTTTCTATCCCTAAAGTTTGCTACAAAAATGAGCTGGCTACCCTGTTCGGCTGACTGAAGAAGATGGCAGTCTGTGCTTTTTTTTTACAACACAACCATTTTTGTTCCAACTTATCAAAATGCTTTTATGTTACAAAATATCCATTTTTTTATTATCTGCAAGTTTTTTTAATTAACTTCAAACTTCGCAATAAATTCAATACTTTGTATCAAATTCTTAATCTATACGTCCGTATATATTTTTAGAGAATGAAGATTAAGAATATATTTTTAATGAAATAGATTTTGTGAAACGATTTATTCTCATAATTTAGAGATCAGAATTAAAAGAAATAATATATCCGATAAAGGTTTTCTAAAGGTCCTGGCATAACTCGTGTATTAATTCTTCCATTAGACAATTCATTAGATGATTTCCGCCTGCCTAAGAATAGGAAAAGAAATAAAGAAAACCGTGATAGTGGGCAGTACCGTGTTGCTTAATTGGAAGAAGGAAAATATCGAGAGTACTTTGTTGCCTATCTACCACCATTCAAACTCTTACATAAAGATAAACACGCTATATCGTTTGTGAACAATGAGAAAAGAGCTGAATTCGAAACCACAAACAAATGCAGTCCCTTTTGCCGCATCTATTGATTGTTACAAGGATCTTACTCCTTTAAGAAAATTCTCGCCTTCTGTAGAAAATCTGGAGAGGTCCGAATTTATTGCTTTATCCTGATTGATTATTTTGAAAAATGGAGAAGAGAAAAGTTGTCGGGCGTTCCATAGCTGTTTATCTGTATACATAGATTTGTATCGCTACTTGACATAGCTCCGCCTTACATAGTTGCGTGTTTCTATGGCTAGATCATATTTTTACGTCCGGCGCCAAAATACTGCCATTAATTTTGAACCTTCAAAATAAAAGACACGAGAAGATAGTGTCTAACCCAAAAACATATTTCTTCAGTATTCAGCTTTTCAATGTTTGAAGAATTAAGGTGAACCACAAGATTACATTATCTTTTCAAGAGAATAGGGATTTTTAAGAAACACAAAGTTTTCTGGGCACATAAGTTTTCGGAAGGAAGCGATAGGGAGTTCTGGACAATAAGATATGCGTCTCTGGGGATGACATTTGTCAACTTTTGCAAGGAAAATTGCTGTAAATGTCATGAGTTTAAGAAATGATGAACAGTACTTGAAAATTATTGAAGCTTTAACCGGCACATTAATGTGGACGCGTGTTTTACTTTTTCAGATTTCAGATAAATAAATGTGTTATTGTTATTGGTGTTATCAAGCTAATATATTAACACGATTCCCTTTAAACTAAATTCATTTAAAAATTCTTGCAAAATCTAGTCATATAGTACCTTTTAAATACTAAAATTTATATTTCATTAAATAAATAAGCTATCTTTTGGTATGCGATATTTTTAAACCATATTTTCTTCAAAAGAATGCTGTACATTTAAAGTCAACCATTTCTTCTTTATGTAAATTGCAATCAAGGACACAATATGTAACTTACAGTAACTAAACTTTACCATCTAGCAAATTCGGTTGATAAGCTAACTCATGAAGGAAATGGCAAAATTAGTTTTTGATATATATTAGATATTATATAAATTTTTATAATAATAGAATTTGTATTAGATTTTGCGAACATTTTATTTAGTTTAAACTTTTCTAACTGCAAATTATTTCAGGATTTTTAAAATATTTAACGCTCTCACAAGTGACTTAATTTAAAGCATTTATTATTAGTGCCTAATCGATTTAAACAACATAGTTAAAAAATAAGTAATCAATCTAAGTTATTTTGAATAACGACTCAAATTCTCATGACTAACTTCTCTATTAAGTGTTCTTAAAAGTATTTTTACTACAAAAACTATCGTTTTTTAAATCAAATTGAAAACAATTCAATAATAATAATGTTTTCCAAGAGTATTTTGAAAAATAATTCTCAGAAATATTTAGAAAATTTCAAGCACTATTTCAAAATATCAATTTAGTTGAAATATATTATATAAAAATATGACTATATAAACTTGATTTAGGCTAATGTTGTACGAAACCATCAATATGATTTAGGGTTTATAAACAAAACTAGCGGCATCATTCATTTTTATTGACTGGGATGAATAACATTAAAAAAAAATTACGATAAATATTTAAAATTTTTCTTAAAAGAGAACTTAAAATGTTCAATTCGTCGGAAAAAGACATGAAAAAATAAACTGATATTGTAACTGAATTATTAAGTGGTACAAGAAGTAAAAGCTTTGCAATTTCATTTTAATAGACAAAAACGATATTTTTAATATATTCATAATGAATAAAATATATTCAGAAAGCCTGAATAAATTCCGATCATAGCTCTCCAAATCACTTAAAACATACTTTCTTATTATTTATAACACCATCATTCTCAACAATTTTGTTCACTTGTGTATGCTTTGTTTAATTTCATGGGTTTCAATGAAAGGAATATGTTTTGTAACACATAATCTGCATATATATTCCCTGAATAAATAAGTCTTATTTCCACTAAAATATAGTATATTTGTATATGTTAAATAAATCGAATTTGAAACTCAATATATAAAACGATGGTATATAATCCCTTCTAAATAACTAATAACATTACAACATTTCATCTCATGGTATTCAGTAGACTAGTAGGTGTTCTTGGACAATAACAAATTAGATCTACGAATCCTTTATGAGAGTTGAAATTCACTCCATGTTTATAACTCTCTTCACAACAATAATAGGATAAAAGTTTATTACTAAATAAGTTAGAGAATCTCAAACAATTGTTCGCAGTATTTCATTTTATTTCATTTAAAACATTATTGTCTATTTAACTATACTTAGGAATATCATTATTTGTTTGATACTTTTGTAAAGAAAATAAATTAATTTTAAATGTTTGAGTTATTATTTCATAAATTTTATTGAGCAATTGAAGAAACCTTTTGAATGGAGGTGTTAGTGAATTGTTTCATTTATAAATTATGTTTATTAAGAGCACAATCCTAAAGTAAAACTAGTGATTTTATTATTATATATATATGTTTTACAGTAATCCTTGCAAATTGTATGATTTAAATACATTTAATAAAATAATTAAAGGATATTACATTCAATTTTTTAAACACTGACTGACACAATAAATATTATTTAATTGTTTATTTTATGTTATTTTCTATTTTGTTTGGTATTGCTTTCTTATAAATCATGGCATATGTGAATATTACAAAATATGCGGCAGGCTAAAATTTATACTAAACTCTAAGGTACTTCTAACAGTACAAATTTCTTATGCGGGTGCATACAGGTTTTAATTCCAAGTCTTACAAAGGCTAATGGAATTTGAAGGATTCGTCTTATTTTTATTGTATTCAAACTACGCAAGTAAAATGTGATTAAAAACATTAAATAATTAAGAAATTTACTAAATTATACCCTGCCAATAAATTAGGATGAATTAGCTATAACTACTTCAACCAATAGTTCAAAATATATAAATTTTATCAATTTTGAAAAATTTATCTTAGATTATTATTTTTAATATTTTATTTACAGAATGATAGGAGATTAAATTTACCAAACGGATTTGTTATAACAACATTCATATATAGTCGATTTTTTTCGGTCACATCAGTTTTAAGCTGATGTTATTTGATATATGACTCTTTTTGATTTTACTAATATGAATCCTTATCGTCATTGAAATGGAATCGTAAGAACCATAACTATAACCCTAATTTTTTGTCTAGAAAAATATCCAAAATTTAAAAGTTGTGAGTCGTGGGTGCTGTGCAGTACGAGTTATATTACTTTTTGCGAAACAGTCAACTTTATAGACTGTTTTCAAAGGAAATAATTAGAAAGGTTTACTCCGCATCAGCGCCCTCTATGCTGATAGCGCGGAATATAGTGCAAAATTTCAGTATGAAGAAAAAACTTCTTTTTTTTTTTAATGAAAAGTGTTCGGAATATAGTTTCTTTTTAATATTGAAAAATAACTCACCCACTGCCTTATTGGAGATCATCATTATAAAAAAGAATTAAATTATTAATCATATATATATATATATATATATATATATATATATATATATATATATATATATATATATATATATATATATATATATATATATATATATATATATATATATATATATATATATATATATATATTTATATGTGAGTATGTACAGATTGTATTTATAACAATAAAAATGAATTTATTTAACTTAGAGGTAGAAATTAGCTTATATTTTTAGTAGTTTAATAATTTTTTTGCTGAAATATTCCTTCTTTTATTCTATGGTAACACCATCTGAATAAATTTTAATACAGAAATAAATTTTTTTTTTTACCATAGTTGGCTCTTTCTTGTATTACAGTCCCAATTTTGAAACCCATCTAAATAATAGTAATTCAAGTTTAATTTGTCTGCCTTACAGTTTATAAACAGGCTATAATCTTGCAATATCTATGATTTTGAAAAAGTAAGTTTAGATCTATTGATATGTAAAGTCTATAAGAACATAAAAATAATTTTATTATTACTTTGAATAATATTTTATTCCCTGCATAATTTTTCTGCCAGGTATCAAAAAACAATTCCTTATTTGTTCCTTTTTTATTACATTTGTGCATTTTAGCTTGTTTTTGTGATCATTTATTGCCTAATAAACTCTTTTACTTGCTTTTTTAACATTACGTTTATTGTTAGAATTTATTTATGCCACCCAGCTTTCGCAATGGACAAAATATGAAGGAAACTTTCATAATATGTCCTTTAAAGCCGAATAATTTTCTTTATGTAATAATTCAGAGTTAATTTTAAGTTCTTTTCACTTCATGCGTCCTTTTTATATTTCAGTTAATAAATAACGAGCCATACTGTGCGAAAATATCTGACCTTCAAACCCATCTAATCCATCATTATTACAAAACTGATAACTTCTAATTATTTTTTTACCAAACTTGTCTCTTATTGCAAATACTCATTAAGAGTAGCTTCATGCTTGACATTTATGAGCATCGACGAAACATCTACTATTATACAAGCAGTTTAAATGAACTAAAACAATAAATTTTATCTAAGCTTTCGAGATGAAAATAATAAGCTGAAATATAAATAATCTCATTTTAGAATCAAAATTGCAATTTTTAGTATGTGCCATTTGGCAAAACCAGGAATAAAATTTACATTATTCTTCTATGAAACCATTATAAATTTTATATTAATTACTAACAACTTGAAACTGATTTTATTCGTTATAATTTAAAAATATATTTGCCAATAGTAAGTGTTTCGCTTATAATTTTAAAAAAAATTTAGTATTTGCTTTTAATGTAGATTTTTTGCAATCAAGCAAAATTTATAAATAAATTCTGCAAACTCCATTATTCAAGATATTAATTTCCACGATCTATTTCTTATATATTCTTGATTTAGTATTGTTTTTTAATTGTGTTTAATTGAAAATATTAAAACCTTTTTTATACATTAACTAGTATGATTAAAGTTTCCACTGTTGTTATTTACCATGTGATGAATGAAAATATTTTGCGCTTTTAATCCTAGCTCTCCAAAAATTTTTATAGCATATATGTATGGAAAGAAAACATTTTAAATAATAAATTTCAAGCTTAATCAACAAATTTGTATAGAATATTTTCTCATACATTATTATTTCAGACATCATGTATAGTATAGCATTATTTCAGACATCATGAATAGTATATTTTCTCATACATCATGTATAGCATATTTTCTCATACATCATTATTTATAGTTAAAACTTACATGGGGAATTCATAGAGAAAACAAAATTTTTTACCCTAGTATTGCTTTTATGCTGCTTTTTTTATATCGTCTTCTATTACTTCGGGCGTCTTCTGCTTTTTTCTTATTTATGTGCGAAATATTATGCGTTTGCTTTTATTTCGAATAAAATATAAAGGGAAATATCTTTGAAAATGGGGCTAAAGTAATGAAATGGGACAGTTTGAAATGGGTTTAAAATAAAGGTAATGATTGTATAGCTTTTTATTTCATTTAGAATTTTTATTTTATTTAGAATTTTTATGGTGTATTTACTGTGTACTTCAAAGTGTTTAAAGTTGCCTCATCACGTGTAGTTAAATTCTCTCAAGAACAACTTGATTATTGGTAAATATTTTAAACGAAGGAATGTAAGTAATAAAAATTAAAACTGTTAGTTATAGATTAAAATTAAGTTTTATAGCTTATTCAGAATTCATCAATGAATTAAAACAATAAGGATAAATTAATTTTAGTTGTAAGCTTACAACTTTATTTTCAAAATGCTAGATTCAATAGTTAAAAACAAGGTCAACCGCTCTCAGACTGCAATATTGAAAGTAGGGATTGAACTTATTTTGTTTCCGTATTTTGTGAACTTATTTTGTTTCCTTAGATAAACATTTACATGCTCTCCCCTTCATCTATGATTAAATTTTAAATGTTTATAGGTTCCCAAAATATGAAGATGTCTCTTTTTCTCGTACTTTTGAATGTTGTTTGGAATAATTTTAATTTTTATATTATTTGCATTGTCAGGTTTTTAGTAAATGAAAATAGTTAGTCTTGAAAATCTTTAATATTTTTAATTTTTTCTTGATTGTGAGTTAGAAATACAATTCATGTGCCTTATTGTGTCATGGGAAATATATCAGATGTTATTTGTCTGACTAATATCCTTAAAAACAACTAACTATAAATACCTATTAAACATATAAATCTGCAACAAACATCTATAAAACTCTCCTAACCAAGTTTTAAATTGAGTGATATGTATGTCAATCAGTTGACCAGAAAACCAGCACAGTAGATTTTCGCTTTACTTCCTTTAATGATGGTGATATTGAAAATTGGTTTAGAAAGCAAGTTACATCAATATATTGGTACCTAAAGAATATTTATTCAAAAAATTTAAATTTAAAGATGAAACATTCAAAAAAAATTATTACATAAATTTATAGCGCGAAAAGGATGGATTTTGTAATGAAACAAGAGGTCTAACATTCTTAAAAATACTATATAAAATAAACACCTAAAATATGTTACTCAATTTTGGCAACATATTTCTAGTTAAATATAGAGATACTAACGAATATATCCATGGAGTGGTACTTTATTATCGACATTCCTACAATATTTCGTTCGGGAACCTTTTGTTTTCAATACTGATTTGATTTCGAATGACACTTTCTTTTAGGATGAATATGAGAGTGCAAGAAGCTAGATGTCAAACCACTTTCTTAACTTCTTCTCATAAATTATCAATAATATTAAAATGGAGATTCTCGAGGACCAACACAAATTTAAATATTAAAATAATTATTTACATTGCCAGCAGGATATGCTGTAGTGTTAAAATTAACCTTCGTTTTTGGAATAATCCTATCCATGGCAGGATGTACTTGGTCAACAATGATATTTAAGAATTATGTCTTATTTAGGTTACTGCGCATGAAATGATGGTCCCGTATGGACAGAAATTTTTTTTCCTTCATTATACTAAAGTAGCTCTGTAGTGACAAAATTTGACTCACTCGCTCATTTGAATAATATTGTAAAGTGGTCATAAAAAGTTACCACTTAGCGTATTTTTTTAAAACATTACGTTTCACCTTTAAAGGTTAATATATCAGGGAAAAAATCTGCCCAAATTTTATTCCTAAATTATTATACCTTCATTTATTTTTTCCATTTTGATGTTTGCATTTAGTTTTTTTCTTTTTTTTTTAAATTTTACTATTGCATATTTAGTCATAGCAGGACATTTATTCCAGCATCGGGTAAGTATGATTACGTAACATGAGACAATTTCAACCAGTACTTCTTATGTGAAAAAAATTAATAACCTGTACATGGCGTTTTTTAAAAAATAATTCATATTTGATTTAGTTTTTATATATAAAAATATTTCTGGATTTATAAAGATAGAAGTGGACAAGCAAAATAAAATAATTAAAAATCACAAAGAAATGTACGCTCACTTTCTTACTTTATCCTTTTGTTGACAAAAAATTAATTTTATATTTAAAATACACGATTATTATCCTTTTAAAGTTTATAAAAAAAAATCAAAACTGAGAAGAAAAAAAATATCCCCTATTAAAGCATGTGAAAATAGTAAAAATAATAATTTAAATTTCTGCCATAATTTTAACACTTAATGATTAAAATAAATAAAATAAGCGCAGTTATTTTGCGTTTTTAATATAGCTATTTAAATATGCTGAATTTATCATTTATGTTATAAAAGTTAGCAAAGTTAACATTCAATGCGTATTACTTTTCTGCAGTAACATAAAAGTTAAATAAACAGTCTATCATAATTATGAGTCAAACAAAAATAAAGAAAAAGTTATTTAGTGTAAAGAGGAAGTATTAGATGTAATAAAAATTACTCTAAAAAAGAAAAAGCAAACCTTGTGACCTAGATATATAACGATAATTAAGTTCTTTAAAATGTAAAACTAAATATTAACTGAGGAATTTTTCTAAGTAAAAGATAAGAAAGGTGGAGAAAAGAAAAAACCCAAACCCGGAAGTTATAGTCTCTGGGCTTTTTAGCTCAAATTTTCAAAACCAATAAAATCAAAGTCAAGGTGAAATGAGACCTAGACGAACAGGAAATAAATGATATCTCAGCGTCTATATTTCAAGGACATGAAAAAAAAGTTCACAGTAAAAGTTATGTTTCGTTTCCTAGTAGAATAAAACTTCAATTAGAGTATTTCAAATAAGTTTTAATACACAATTTAGCTTGTTAAATTATAAGAATTGCACATTTTCAGATAATTATGCTTTCTCGAAAACTAGTTATTTTTATTTTGATACAAGAGTTTTAATTGCATGGATCTTTATAAATACTTAAAAACAATAGCTATGGGACAAATTCAAAGTAAATTTCGCGTGTACCGCATAGAAATTATGGAAAAGTTTTATTAAATAACATTTTGACAAATAGCATTATATGTGTATTCCAAGATGTTTACATAAGTTGTGAATACATAAAATTTTTTATATTTTTATTTGAATAATAAATTATTGCTTCATATAGCCCACTCTTGATATAATATTTCTGCATAGCAACAATTATGACAACAATTTCAGCACAGTTAATCGTAGCACTTGCATAAATATTAAAGAAAAGCATGAAACAAAAGCATATACTTTAATTTGAAGATAAATCAGGAAGAAAAAGTTGCGCTAAAAAAGTGTTTTTCATTACTGTAAGGAAATTATAGGACGTTAAAAATATTTTCAGATACATAAAAAGAAGTGAAAATATTTATTTTTATTTGTGATATTTATATATTTTTTAGTCACATTCTAAAATTTAGGATATTATTTAAGTTATCGATACAATGTTTTTATAATTTTTGCATATAAATTTGTTTTAACAAAATTATATATTACGAATACTTTTTCTTTTTATTAATAGTATGCTTCTTTTTATCTATTTTTGCAAATAGAACTAAAAGATTAGACTCACAGACGTCTTATTTTAGATTTTACAATTTTTTTGAAATTCTTAAGAAAACAATGGTTAAATATTAAGTTTCTTGAATACTTCAGAAATTTAGTTTCTTTTACAACATTAATTATTAGAATAATAATTCATCCAATCTAAATAATATATTCTTAATGAAAACATTTCCCATGAAATATATTTAAAGGTTCTCAATTTGAGACAAATAATTTTTTTTAAAGCAAACAAAAAAAACATCAAATGTTTATTATATTAAACTTTAAATTTGTTATAAAATAATAATAATTACATAAGACTGTTAATAGCTTCTGGTTTCTGAATTATTTTATTAAATATTGTCATATTATTAAACATAATTATTAAATACTAGTTATTTAATAATTTAATTATATTATTATAATTACTATTTATTAAATATTATTAAACATATTTGAATAAAAAATTTAAAATATTTTGCTAACAAAATTAATATTCAAAATAAAATTATTCATTTTTTGTAAATTGAACAGAATGCTATTTCGCAGTTGCGCAAAATTGGTTAGAAAAAATCCATTCCAAAGTATACTTAAAAAAATATATAGTTAGTATATTTTTATAGATTTTTCATCCTTTAAACGTTAATACATATTTAAAAAAAATACTCAAATCTTTAATAAGATGCATGTAAAAGACTATGTTGTTTTGAAAATACAATTATATTTGGAAAGAGAAGTAATTTTTATCCTCAGTTTTGTTTGTTATAAAATTATGTAATGTAATAAAAACTGAACGTATGTAATAAGATACTGAGTATGTAATAAGATACTGATCAGCGACAGTTGAATTCCACTGTAATATAACACTCCTTTTTTTAAAAAAAACAAGCTGTTGATATACAAAATAAACATCTAAAATTAAAGTTTTTCATTGGTTTAGAAAGATAAAATTGTTGCGACAAATAATTTGCTTTTTCACACTAAAGCATGATTATTTTTTTGTAAATAGTTTTAACAACTAAGTAGCATCTCATATACAGTAACGTACGAAAGTCTCTGGTCAGTATATTTTTATAACATCTTTAAACGTTTAATTATGTATACATATAACTTGAAAATTAAAGTAAATCTTTAACAAGATGCATATAAGAATTGTGCTATAATGAAAATGCAATGCTGCTCTCAAAGACATGAAATTTTTATTTAATTTTTATAGTTATCAAATTAAAGTACAACAAGATACTGACCTGATACATTGATATGCCGCTGCAAATAGTACCTAGTTTTACTCGTTCATTATTAGATGTAAAAACTTTTTATTCAAGTAGAATAAAAATGATATTTTTGAGGAAAACAAAACTCGCAGAGAAAAGTCACTGTTTTCAATTCTTTCAGATTCCCGCTTACCAACACAATTTGAAACGGTAAAATAATTGAAAAATTCGAAATCGCATAATCTTGCTTTAAAATGATTAATTTCTTATTACAAATAAAACGTGAATGTATAAATATGTTTGTTATCTATTAGTCTATGAAGTTAATGCGTTTCAATTGACTTTGTATAAATAGTTTATTACAGTACAACAATACTTTAATATAGTAACAATACGAAGTAGCTCATAATTGATTTTTGTATACAATCGCAATGAATCCAGCGTTTGTCCCAGATAATTTAACAGACTGGTCGCTAAGAATAGGGGTCAGTTCCGCTTGGACATTGGCCACACTTCTCCATGTCATTTACGGCCGGCTTCTAATGGAGTTCCCGTTCTTCCCAAAAGAAGATTATTAAATTACCGATTGTTTATTTGTATATAGCAGAATTTATATCTTGAAAGCTTAAAGTATTGATAATAATAGAGAATACATTTATTTTGAATAAAATTTTATTCGAAGTTTAATAAACGTTTATTAACATAGGTAATAAAACAAAATTATCATGTTATATCTATAAGAAATAATTAATCAAAACCTGTTTCTTCGTCGCAATCATATCTGAATGTTATACTTTTAATAAAAAACGTCAAAGACAATTTTAAAAATATACTCTAACATTAAAAGCATATTCTTATCTGTAAAATATATTAATTTTATATTAAGCCATACAAGTCTAACAATACTTTTGAACCACTGTTTCTTATTATGCCTTTAATAAACATACATACGTATATTAAAATAGTTTAATTACAAACAATCTTGTCTTAATTCACTTTTTTAGCTTTGAAAACACCAATTATAGTTTTTAAACATTTCATTCCTTAAAAACAATCGCTGAAGCTTTGTGCTTGTTATATTTCATTAAATCATAATAAAAAATTTATTTAACAATCGAGAAAAAGTAAAAAGTCTTCCTTCATAAAATGTTGAGCTAAGTCACTCTTATTCCTATTTCTTAAACTCGTTTATTTAGTTTTTTAATTTTTAATTTTTGGAATTTCAAGACATACCGAGATATTTTTTCACTGATATCAATAGAAAAATCCTCACTGAAACTTATAAATCTCATAAAATTTTAAAACCAATGTCTAAATTATAAATAAAAATAATTAGAAATTGAATATATTTTCTTTTAACTGTTAATTATAGCAAAACCAGAAAAAATTAGTTATTCAGATAAATATTAGGGATAGTTTAAGAAAATTGTTAATTTTATATTTTCTTCTTAAAATATAGAAACAAAAGAAAAAGCTAAGTAATTCTAAAGAGAAAGAACCACATTTGCGAAGACTTGATAAAGATTTTCTACAAAATTCATTCCGGCAAAGAATAGAGAAATAAATCAGACTAGATGTGTATAAACAAAATAATTTTTATGTATTTTTGATAATGCTATAAGTAACAGTTCTTTTTAATTTTTTTCCCTGTGAAAACAAAGGAAATGATTTATTTTGAGCTACAGTTTTAAACTATAAAAAAAGTTAGTTGCATTTATCACTTGTGAAAACTCGCTACGAAATATACAGTGGTGTTAAAGAGTTTCCTGCCCATGTAGTTTTATAATTTCTTTTATCTTTTAAATGTTTAAACATATAACTTTAATAAAAATACTTAAATATTATTAAAATGTGCATATCAAAACTGTGTTGTATTGAAAGTACAATTATGTTTTGAAAAACAAATAATTTTCTTTGTATTTATTATTGCAATCAAATTAAAACATAGCCAGATGCTGCCCAAAGACTTTTGCACCCCACTCTAGTTTCAATCATATGCAATCGATAATTTTTGAGAACTTTAATGATTTTAAACTAATAAGATCTAAGTTATTGATATGACCACATAAATTTATACCAACGGAAAGTTAAACTTATGATACTAGAGGGCGCTCGCAGTCAGAGCTGTTTTGACCTGGATTCTACTGAAGTGAAAGTTCAAGGCAGGTGATGACTTGTAGATAAAAGTTCTATTTATTTTTTAAAGCGTTTCAGTAACTTTATTTCATTTACTTTTATTACTGAGTTAAATATCATAAAATTTAACTCTAAAATATTGTTTTTTTTTGAAAAAATTAGAGATTTTTTTTAATCACTTACATATTCTCTAAAATTTAAAGATAAAAACAATATGATATAATAATTTTCCTAATTGTAATAAATATTTTAATAATTAACAATTTATAATATTGTAAGAAAATGTTACATTATTAAAGTAATTAGGCTATCAGTAGTTTTTAAATTTTTGTTTGTTTATAAATAAACAGAAAATCTTTTGAAAATTTATAGAGTATTATTTGCATTTCTCACTGCCTAGTCACTTGTCTGCCTAGAGTTTTAGCCCTACTCACCAAAAGAAAGTATATAGGAGAATTTTATTGGTTTGAACTATTTTAGTTAAATTTCCGTTTTTAGGAATACTTTAATAAGTAGTTTATTCAGTTTTTTAGGGCACTTCACCTCACAAAAACAAATGCATTTGTGTCAGATATAAACAAGGATATTTCCATTTTTAATTAAATACCAGTGAGAAAAATTTGAAAAGGAAGTTAAACTTTTTAGCTACAGAGATTTATTTAGACTTTCAGTCTAGTTTCATGTAAATTACATTAAAGTTTTAAACGTAGCCCACACAATTAACAATAACAAAAATAAAGCAAATAGATTTGTCTTTTTAAAAAACTGAAATTTGTTATAAAAGATACTTTTTGAGAGTTTAAATACTTTTTTTAGAATATCGATATTAGCTTCTAAATGTTTTTAAAACATGTAGTTGTTGTTATAGAAAAACAAATAAAGTCAAACTAATGAAGTAAATATTGTTGCTTATAAATAAAAATATTGCTACGCAGAAGTAAATGCAGTTTTATCTTAATCATGACTTACTTAAAAAAGACAAAATTTATGTAATTCTTAATGATATTTAGCTTTTTAAATTAAATTTAGCTTTATCATGAAAAAAATGAGTGAAAACATTTCGAACTCTCTTTTAGTTGTTATTCTACACTATAGAATTCTGCTAAATGCAAATTATTGAAATTGTCGAGCTTAACCGTGTTGTCCTTCACCTAAATAATAGTTAAAAAGTTCCTGATAAATGCTTCACGTTGCTTCTTTTTAACAGTATAAATTATTTTTTGATGATTGAATCTTTTTATGGTGTCTGATTAATGCTATTGCATAAATTCGTTTATTATTTTTATTCCACAGTTCGCAAAAGGAAAAACGACCTTCATATAATTAAAATGAGCATTTAGTAATGTTATGAGACGCATTGAAATTATTGTACTTCCTGGTTTTACTTTTCTTTTGTTACTTTAATGAAAATAAAATATTGGCTGGTTCTCTTTGAAATGCCAAGCAGTAACAATGTATACATTCTAAATTATTTAACCATTAAACTTGCAAAATTAGAAACTATAATAACAATTGTAACATTAATAAAAGTTATCTTAAACACAATAATCTTGAAGCGTGATTTTTAATACTGAACTAATTTATACAGTCTCCCGGTATTATCCTGGTAGATAATAATTTTAGTTTTTTAATTACGATATGATATTTTTATGTTTTAATATTCATATAAAAAATCTGCCCGAGAATTGAGCTCGAACGATATTATTCTCCCTCGTTCTCGCCCGTGT
Organism: Parasteatoda tepidariorum; assembly: GCF_982258835.1. Classification (NCBI taxonomy): domain Eukaryota; kingdom Metazoa; phylum Arthropoda; class Arachnida; order Araneae; family Theridiidae; genus Parasteatoda; species Parasteatoda tepidariorum. Next base: position 59,068,748 of record NC_141765.1, read on the forward strand.
TTTTAACAATCTTTGTAGAAAAAAAAGATCTTATTTTTTCTTATCTTCGCCCTCTCAGGTATTCCACAAATTTCTGATTCTGCATTGAGTAATGATAATATGATTAAAAAATAGAAACTCAAAAATCATGTAGAAATATATGGCAATAATTACAGAATTGTAAACCACACGGTTACGAAATTGGAAACCACATGGATTTGTGATGAAATCAGTGCAAATTTGAACAAAATTGGTCAAAAATTGAAAGTTATGCTCATAAGCGCTATTCGAAATTCACGAGTAGTAATAGTTTCGTATTAATAATATTGGGATTTTAAAAATTATTTAGAAATTCTTGGGTATAATCGCCAAAAAAGTAGTTAAAAAAACAATGTGAATCCACAATGAAATTGGCGTAAATCGAAAGCATGAGTCAGAAAGGTATTATTCAAATGCGTGATTCAAAATTCACCTGTATAATAATAGCCTATTAAAAATATCGGGATTTTCGAAAACTACGAAGGAACCTGTGACAATAATTGCTGAAAAACTTTATGGATTTACAAAGAAATCGGCACAAAATCAAACCGTCCCTTAAATACGCGATTTGAAATTTCCGTGTCATATTAATCTCGTATTTAAATGTGAAAAAATACTTTCCATTAAAATTTACTTTATTGAAATAATTAGAAAAAAAAAACATTTGTTTTCCTCCTCAACAATCGTGTAAATTTTGTTCAAGACTCGTGATTTCGGAATTTTCCTTTAAAATTTCTCGGGTCCCTCAGACTTGGAAATTTTGATGAAGTTACGTCCCAAATTGCGTAATTTGCGTCCCAAATTAGCAATTTGCGTAGAAAACCGCTATATTGGATCTTATAACTCGCAACTACAAATTCTCAGATTATACACCGAATTAATTGTATAAACATCATGCACTTAAATTGTACATAAATTCAATTGATATTTTTTAAGAATTTCAAAAAATTTTGCTGTTGCATAATAAGTATTTTTTTTTCGTTTTAGGATTTTATTTGTACACATAGACGATTTAGCAAAAACAAATTTGAATTTTGAAGAAAAAAAACAGGAAGAGGTGTTATTTTCTCCGGTTACCAACATTCTTCAAATTCTTAGAGTCCCGTATATATACGCGGAAGATATTTTTTCTCTTACAAAGCTCCATGATCGTTCATTAATATTTACAGTTATAAGCATTCATTAAAATTTTTTCTAATTAGATTAGCTCCAGTAAAGCAAAATAAATAAAGTTTTCATAGAGATATATTTGTGCTTTTCATATTTTTTTTAGAAATCAGGGACAATTTGATTAAACAAAACAAGGATATTTTACGAACAAAAACAATTGAAGATTGAATTGAAATTGAAGATTTAAATAACTGAACATTAAGCCTATTGTAGTTGTTTTTATATTTATAGTTGTTTTTATATTTTTTAGCAGTTTTTAATCGATGACAATATGCAATGCATTTTCTAACTATTTCATCGATGTCAAGTTTTGAATAATATAAACAATGGGATTAAAAATTTAAGTAATTAGCAAAATAATGACATATATTAGCCTTAGATTTACCGCCACATAATCTAAAAATGGTTTGCACGTTTAAAGTCCAAGTAAACACGATTTTTAACTTAATTAAATTTATATTTAGATAATATTCATTTAAAGTAAAATAAGAATGATAAAATACACAGATTATGATTAATTATTGAATTACTGATTCAATCTTTAGTAAATACAAGCTCTAGGTAAATAAAAGGTTTTAAGATAATGTAATAACAAAATTTTTGACTGGCCACTAGGAACATATTTTTTATGGACTTTCTCTAAAAACTTTTTGAATTAAAAAATTTTTTATTCTATTTTTTTAGCTATTTCGAAATTTCCAATATTGTTAAGATAGGGATGGGAGCTTTTGACAAATACAAGTCTTAGCAGACGTTTTGATTTTAAATATGCATAAAAAACATTTTCGATTTCATATAGCTTTTATAACATTTTTTGTTATACTAAAAGTATAACCACTTACTTCAAAATAGATTCATACATTTAAAAGCACCTTGAAAAGAGTGATCAAAGGTGACAGAGTAGCCAAAAGAATTCTGGAATATTTTCAAATAACTGTCGTCTGTAAAAAAAATTTGCTCTACTCTCTTAAAAGTTTCATGCAAGTCAAAAACGACTTTATTATTGAAAAGTAGAAAAAAAAAGATTCAGCTCAAAATAGAAAGCTCTAATTTGACAATTTATTTCATGTGCTTTTCAGTATCTATAATCACAGCTCTGATTTAGTTATCTTTGCAATAAAATGAATATTAATTTTTCATGATATTTTTAAACAATCTATCATAGATAAATGATGAGATGAGATCATTTTCCACATTTCATTTTTACTATCAAAATTAAGTCTAATGATTCGGATTCAGTTTACCATAGCCCTACAAGATTACATCAATTGGTCTCTTATTAAATATTAATGTTGATAATATACCCTTTCATATATATTTTTATGCTTAGATTATTTTATGCTTATACCGCCTTTGTTTTACTATAAATCTTGGACTGAAATTTTTTTCTATTTCAAAATAGTTTTTGCTTGATTTAAACATCCCTAGAATTTATAGAAAAATGTCCAGAAAAAAAACTTATTATCTTATTTTTACAGACTTCCTAAAATAAAGCTTTTCTTTCACCTCTTTTAAGTTACGTTGCAAAGCAGATTGAAAGGGAAAAGGTAAATAACAAAAAAATTTACAAATTAAGACAAATTATTTTGATTTTTTTTAATTCATGAACATGCATGTAAGAGAGAAAAAGTACTTATTTTTATTAACTGCAATAATGCTTTTGATTAGATAAAGATTAAACCAGATAAACACACAGCTAAAGCAGCAAGCTAAGACTATTCAGCTGAGAAAAATAAATTTTTTTTAATAAGTTATGAAACATGATTTTCATAAGTTAATAAACATGAAGTTATAAAAATAAATCTGTAGTCTCGCAAATAATAACAAATATTTCTATTCTTTACTGAATGATTAACGGAAATGTGTAGTTTTTATTATATTCCTTTTTTCAAACACATATTTTAACAATCAATTATTTCCCAAGAGCACCGTGTACATCCGTGACATATAGAGAAGTATTTGTAAGTATTGAAATGGCGCTGAAGCCAGTATCTGTGCCTTTGCTTCTACTTCTCAATGTAGCATAATAAAACAAAAAATCTAAGTTTCACTCAGAAATAGAAGAGATCAAATAAAATATCTTTCACTTTCCATTCCATTTTCCTTTAGTTGCTTTTAATAACAAGCCACCTATTGATTATTCTATAGGTAAAACTAAATCTCCAGATAAAGCAGAATTAATTACACGAAGATTATTTTTTAGTCATACAAGTTGTTTATTTAGTCTTTAGTGTGTATTAAGGATATTAAATACCAAAAATAAAGCATGAGCTCTAGGAGCTGTTTCAAAAACTTTTATGCTAATTTGAATGGTTATGAACATTGTAACATTTCAGGCAAATAAACTATAGCTATGTCAAATTTCCAATTGCTATCTAATATAAAATACTATAATATTCCCTGAAAAACTGCTAAATAGTATATTCTAATTAATTTATGCATTCCACTACATGAATTAGTACTGAACACAAACTTCAGAATCCTTCGAAGCCTTGTTTTGGATTCTTTGTTTAATTGCCACTGACCAAAATTTTAGCATACGAACTGTATTTTTCAAGACAAAATAAATAAATCTGCTCATTTTCACAAATTTTAAAATAATTTGCCTCTATCTCAGTGTAAGTCATAGTTCGGTCACTGTATTTTAATTTCATTGTAATGAAGTATTAGAAATAATTATTTTTTTGGAGAACTAGGTGACTTTTTTTTTGTTTCTTTTTAGATTCTACAAGACTTCAGAAAATTTTTTTAACGCTCTGTTTACAACTAGATTACATGATATTAATTTAGATTCCTTCATGTAAATAAAACTGTAAATACTGTACATGCTGTAAATATAATTAAATATATTTGTCATAATTATTAATTTACATTATATCTACTCTACTGCACACAGTAAAATGTGCACTGCTCTCTTGCATGCACTGTAAAATGTGCATGCAAAAGTAACTATACTGAAATATCTAGAACGTTTAACCACACTAAAATAACTGCAATATTTTTCTTTAATTTCAAACAACTTTTAAAAATTACTATTAATGCAATTCCATTCTTCAAAGGAAAAACTTTTGAAAAATAATAGAAAAATCAATATATTTTATATCATTATTAAAACTTCCCGGCATTAAAAAATTAAGAACCTAATAAATATTACTGAAATTAACTATGCTTTATAGAACTTAACAATCAATCTTATTATTTTGGTTAACACTTTTGAATTTTGACAGTAAAAATTTCAAATATATAAATATTAATATATTATATTTAAAATATGATTTGGAAATTTTGAACAACTGTTTAAGTTAAAAATATATATAAAAAAAACTAAAAAAGCTCGATTTGTTGTACAATAAAATTAAAAATGGCTAAATGCTGTTCATATTTAATTAGAATTCTATTATTACTTTGACATTCAAATAACGTATGGTCAAACTTTTGCTATAATAACTGAAATGCATATCATAAGTTGGGAATTTATAATTCTTAAAAAAATTGTTTTACTCTTTAAATATTTATTATGTTTACAGCTTTTATCAGTTTCAAAGTCTTTAGCTAGAATCGTTTGTTGCTGAGCTGCAGCAAGTTCAAAGTTTTCGAATTCAACTTTAATATTAAAACTTCATACATATTATTAAATGCATGAATACAAAACATAATATCTGCCCATGCTTGTATTTGGCACAAACGTAGCGAGATAAAAACACCATAACTATAGAAAATAGTGAGAATTGATTTTGGAATTCCTTTTTATTATTATTTCGTAGTCTGATCATATTAAAAATCTTTAGCAGGATTCCATTCAGCAATTATAAGCTCTCATATTAAATTTATTTAATATTTAATTGAATTTTCTACAGATAAAGATATATGCTGCTATATTGCATGAACAACAGACATATACATGTTTTTTTTATTAGTAAGAAAGATTTTTCATAAACATGAGCAATATATTTAAGAATAAATAATACTTTTTTAGCTTTTGGATTTTTCCTCTCTGTGTAAGCACCCACAATCCATTGTTACTTTCGAGTTGAGAGATTTCTTTATCTTTATTTTGGCATACAGTTTGCACAAAAATTTGTATGCTTTAAAAAGTTCCACGTTAATTCTATGTAACTTTACTTGAAATATTTTTCTTGTCATGTTTTCAACATTACATGATTAATAAATTTTGACTTGCAAAATATATTTGAACATTTCGAGTAACTATTGATAAGTATCTATTGTCATAACAACATTTGCATCAACACGGAGAAAAAGAAAATTGGTAAATTACCGTACTATTTTGTAATGACATTTCTGGTAGAAAGAAAAACATAATTCTGGTTAATAAACTAAAATATATGGTATTTAAAGCATTCCTTTGGTAATTTTTCCGTTCGCTATGATAAATGTTTACCAGAAACTCTAACTTTCAGAATTATAGTTCTTATTACCACAGGTTTAGTAAAAATACAAAACTGTCTTTTTGCTGTTACCATAGAGTCAGAAATACGGTAAATTTTATCTATATTCTGGTACTTTTGTTCATACTTTTTTTCTCATAGCGTTATATAATTATTGATGAAATAATATTTTAACATTCTAGCTTGCTATTCAAAGATAATATTCATTGGTGATATTGGGTGTTCAAAGAGTTTTTTCATAAATTGATAATGATATTTCTCCAAAAAATGGTATTTTATACTGAATAATGTGTCTTTAAAAATTAAATTGGAATTTAAATTAAAACATTTTGTAAAATCACACTAAACTTGAAAATCACTCTAAAAATAAAATTTTGATATCAGGTTTACAATAAAAATGCTGATTTGTGGCTTAGTTTGTCTTCTTTTATTTATTCAAATTGCTAATTGAAACTAAATAATCAAGAAAAACTTTAAACTGATTTAGTTTGCATTATATTTTAATTCGAAATGTCATATTTCTGCTTCTTTTTGGTTTTTCACGATATATATATTTTTTCTTCTTTTAAAATTATATGCCTATTTCTTTATTATCTTAGTCAATATTAGAAACAACTATTTTTTTACATCAGTAACAGCAAATAGTATGTATGCAGTAATTGTAAGAAATTGCTAGTAATTTTTAAACGCAATGGATTGAATATTATCTTGACGGAAGGATCAAAGAAAACACGATAGTTCCGATTGCAACAAAAAGTAGTAGTATTTTTTTCAAAATTCAAATAGAAATATTTTTCTTTTTTTGGCATAAATATCATTGCCATGCACTAATTTAGGTATTTCGCTACTTTAATGTTGATTGTTATTAGAATTAGTTAACAGTTAAACTATAAAAGGGCTATCCACAATTACAAATAAAGTTCTTTTTCCTGAAGTTCCATTAAACTATTCTTTTAAAAATTAAAATTTATTTCGATCTGAATTCTTTTTAGAATCAATAGTTTATAAGACACAAAAATACATGCTCATCCGGGGGTATAACAATGAAAAGGCATCAAATACTTCGATATGAAATATTGTTTAAAGGACATGAATTTTGATAATTTCATAATAGAAAAATTATCTAATTCTATGTATATTCAACATGCTTTTGCTGCCTGTAAGTAATGAAGAATTTGAAAATCACGAAGAACCATGATTATATGTAAAAACTATTAATCTTTCATATAATTTTTAAAAAAATGAAAAAAAATCTTACAATATTATTTATGTTTCAAAATACTAAATATTCTAGTCGAAATTTATGTACTCTTTAAAAAAAGAGCTTTAATATAAAAAATTATAAGGTTATGTATCTGTGTATTATAACTTAAATAATTATAAATACTTTTTTTTCATTATTGACATTAAATTTAATAATTATGATTAAGTAAAATGTTGAAAATGAATAGTTTAATCTGCATAAGAAATATTAAGAATGAGCGTAGCATAAAAAATTTATTTTTGAGAAATTTCTATTTAAATTTAGATTTCTCTTTTACTGAAACACATTTAAATACAATTTCAAGCACGGAATATAAAAGTCTTCACTTAAATAGTAAAATATTGAAAAAAAAATTCAAATTCGAGGTAAAAAATTCTCTTTACGAATGACTTCCGGTAAGATGTGTGACGACCCTAACCCTTACCTGGTTATCCCCTAATAACCTGTCATATGACCTGGTTGCTTTTTTTTTGTACCGGTGTTCCCCCATATATGTCAATAGAGAAACGGAGCATGGAGGAAAAAGCTCCCATACGAGGTTTTTCGATAAAAGCCACGTGAAAGATCTGGAGCATTTTGATGAACTTCATTTTTCTTCAACGTTTACTAGAGGTAACACACCTCTTCTAAAGGTAAAAATTCATTTATGCATCTTGGTTATAGTGAGTTTTTTTTTTAAATATCCGCAGTAGTCTTGCCTTGATTGTGATATGAATCTTCTTGGTAAGTTTAATGTAATGTTTTCAATATTAGTTTAGTACTTTGTTTTTTACTTACACTTCTTAAAATGATGAAGGCTTTTCAGTTTAATTTAAATTAATATTATCTGTTTTGTAGAATATCCATCAAATGTTTGTTTTTTATATTTTTATTTTACTTCATTTATGTATTATTTTACTCTGGAGGAAAGTACTCCAAATATTAAAATAAGCTAACTTTTTACACGCAAGGAAACTTTGAGTTACTTGTTAAGAATCTAAGATTTAAAAGTTCACAATAATTTCATCTTTTTTTCTTTGGCTTTTTAAATAAAGTTTTTTTAAAGTATGACGAAACATTTACTTGAAGAGGATCATTAAAATTTATCAAAAACATTTTAGAAAAATTAATTTGTTAGAAAAGTCCCTATAAAAAGTTTAGATAAACTTTGAAAAAATTATACAAACGTTTAAAAAAAATGTAATCGAATTGGAGAAATTATTTATTTCGATGGAACAATAACTACTTTTTATTTTATATGAATCAAAATTGAAAATCAACGAGTAAATAATACTATGAATAATACTTGCTTGCAATACAAAGTTTTTTTTTTATACATGAAATTAATTTGAAGTTCATTTCTTATATCATCACAAGAATGAATACTTTGCTTGAATTCAACTATGAACCAAAAACACTCATCTTCAATTTCCAAATTCAAAAATAAGTCTCATATTTAAATAAAAATTGACCTTATACGTAACCTATTATTTATAACTTGTTTTAAATGGACAAAAAATACTCACATATATAATTATTTTTACTTAATATCTATTTTTATAGAAACTTTAAGTTTAAATGAAGAATTGCACTTGAGTTTCTTTCCTTGATAGTTCTCAAATTATGTTTCGTATTCTCTTTTAGGTTTTTTGTTTGAGCTTTCTCATTTTAAATTTTTAAAGGCACTTACCTAAAGCAACAACAAAAAAAACATAAAAAGTGCCAAAAAAAATAGAAGCTTTACAATTTTAACTAAAATATCGGATTGGATTTTTAAGTTTAGTCTAATCAAAATTTTTCATTAGTTATTCACTAATTTAGCTGATTTGGAATCGCTATTTATCATAAAAATTTTGGCAGGTATTTTTTTATTAACTCAAGTATACATTACATGTGGCGAACATTAATTGTGCTCTCTTGAAATAATAATCGTTTCTCTTGAAATTATAATCCTAATCTCTTGAAATAATAATCCTTCATTTTTGTCTTATCTGTCTTATATATTCCTGGATTTCATAAAATTATTATTTTCACTTTTAAATAAATGCCTGAGGTGTAAGTTAAAGTTTTTTTTTTGCGTATAAATATATAAACTTTTTTCAAAATTATGATTTTGAATAATTATTTTAAGATTGTCACTAAGTTTAGATATTACATTTTTAAGTGAAAAAATCTGTTATTTTTACCAATTACTTTTTAACAGTGCTCATATTCAGCATTATAGTCTTAGTCATTCTCATTTGTTTATTTTTTTTTTCATTTCCGCATGAGCCCATAGAAAGTATCGCATACTAATAATGGATTAAACTACTACATTGCTTAATAATTCTAAAACATATTTATTTTTTATGCCTGCATTTATTCTTAACAATAACTATCTTCTCAATTTATTTAAAACTAAAATTTTGAAACAATGATTTGCGAATCCATCAACCCTTTATATTCTGCAAAGAGAAGCATATGCCGCTGGCAGATAACTTAAGCCTGTAATTACAAAACGAAATGGGAAAAAAATCATTATCCGATTCTTATTCAGAGCAGTTGTTGTGCGGTAGAAACAGAAAATGAGGAAAGGACAGAAGGAGTGAGGAATAAAACGAGAGAAAGAGTGTGAGAGAGGGATGGAAAGATGAAGAGAAAGAGGAGAAAAGTGAAAGTAAGAAGAAAAAGGAGATGCATGTACAGGGTGGGGGAGTCATCTTTGTCCTAGCCCCCCCCCCCAAGATAATGTTGAAAATAGAGAGAGGAAAAGTAGTGGGCGTGGCCACTTATGTTAAGTACCAGCCAAAGATCTAGGAGAACCAGTGGCTGGGTAGTTTCAACTTCCTTCATTCCAACATTAATTAAAGTCAACGTCAGGGCTTAACATAATCAAAGTTTGAGCAATTAGAGAAGTATTTATCGTAGGTAATGCCTGCAGATGAAAGGTTTTTGCTTTTTCGAGACCTATCTTACTTTGTATCGATCCCTGGTAGCTTGAAGGATAATTTAGACTGGACGAGAGCTGTATTGACATATCTGATATAGGGGTGAGGGCTTGCACCAAGAAACTGAATTACATTTCACACGAGTGCGACCCAGCTATAATCTTTTACCATTTGATCACTTTTGCTTTCTTTCTCTTGCCTCAGGAGTTCCCAAATGAGCTTGTTGGACTGCCCATTCAAAACTCGAAATTTGTTAATCTCTTTTAAGCTAGAAAATGTATTTCCCCTGATCGCTAGAAAGGAATCTACTTATTATAGATTTTTCGGACAAAAAAATGCTTTCTGTTAGATGCAATAGACTTTAGTTGATTTATGAATAAATTGCAGAATCTTTGCAGTATAATCCTGTGTAAGCTTATCTCTGTGGGATTTCATTTCAAATAACAAGTGTATTATTGAATTTGGTGTTGTTTAATTCAAACAGAAAGATATGAAAAATGTTTTAATTAGTAGCTTATTTAAATGTAAGGAAATCCTGCCAAATGATTTTTATCTTCATTAGGTTTCGTAAAAGGAATAAAGTAATCCTAGCTATTTACAGAATGAATAAAAATATTAATAATTTTAAATTTAATGATGAGTTTAATTTTTGAAGCTTTGTTTCAGATTCCTTAGTTTTATAGCTTATTTTTCAAAGAGGTTAAACAAAAGTATGTTTGTGTTATGGAAATATAATGCTTAAGAATACAGTTGAGCTCAGAGCTTTGAATTTAAGTAACATTGGCTTACATTATAAAGCTAGAAATAATATTTTTTAACTACACTGGCTTAAATTAGCTAGAGCGTGACATATGATAACCTGAGGGGCTCATGAGTAAGGTACTTACTTTCCAAACATTGAATACGGTATTTGCAGCAAAAAAAACTTATCGGAAAGAATACAATTATTCACAATTATTTTTATTGTAATATAAGCAATCGACATCATTTTTTTGTTTTTATAAAAAAAATTGTTTTATTTCAATTGACTATTTCAAGTTTTGCCAAAGCTTGCTTAAACTTTTTTTTCTGTATATTGCTGATGTCTGTAAAAATTATAAAAAAATAGTTTATAAATAATAAAAAAAAATTTAATTATGCATTAAAATAATAAAAAATATAATAATAATAATAATAGTAATGAAAATAATAATAATAAAATAATAATAAGAAGACGAAATAAGGCCTTAATAAATTAGCCCACTACTTAAAAAAAACTTTTGCTTTGTGATTGCTATTCCTTATTCATTTGAATAGAGTAGTAAACTACAACTCAATGATTATAATTTGATTCTTCCTAAAAAATTATGACCAATTCATTCAATATAAAACGCAAAAAGTGACATGCTTTCTGATTGATATTTCAGGAGCTGAAAAATTTTAAAACACTTTTAAAATGTTTCTTATTTCCGAAAATTTGAAAAAATCTACTGTACTATGAGAATTTTCTATTCAGTACCTTCACACCACTTATTACCTCCATTTTGGTTAAAGTAACTGCAGAACAAATTAGTTGATTTATAATAATTTTAATACAAATGGAAATATTTAAGTACATGCCACTGGTTCCATTTATGATTCAGGCTTGAAAAATTTCTATTTTGCTCATTATACAGAGAGGGAAAAAGTTTCTTTTTTGGTGTATAAATTTATTTAAAAGAAGGAAGAACTTTTACTTTTTTCAATTATAAGGTGCATTTTAACTTTTCGAACTTAAGTTACTTAAATATAATTTAATTTAATTTTGTATAATATTTTTCGAAAAAATTATTACGTAAGGATGTTTGAAAATATTCCAAAGTATCTTTATTTTGAAAATTTAATATTTTGAATAAAAATCGCTATCTATAGTGATTCTAAATCTTTATTTTTCCTTGTATTTGTTAAATTATATTACTATTCAAACTAACTTAAAAAAATTCCAAATGAAATATGCTTGTTTGAAAACATTCTTCAACATTCTTATAATTACTTATTATTCTTATAATTACTTATTATTCTTATAATTACTTATTATCTAATAATTACTTATTATTCCTAACATAATATTTTATAGCAATATATATGTTTAAACAAATTATTAATTGCATAAGCAAGACAAGAAAATCTTACATATATAAATCTTATCATACATAGAGAAAAGAATTCTGGTAAAAAAACTGTACTGAATGGTAACAGCATTTCTGGTTAAGCAAACCATAATTCTGATTCATAAATCGAAAATATATGGTATTTAAACCATTCATTTGATAATTTTTCTTTTCATACAGTAACGCTTAATCAGAAATTCTGGTTTTCAAAATTATATTTCCTATTACCCCACATTCCATAAAAAATGCAAAACTGAAAAGTAAATTGAAATGAATATACGGTTTTTTTGCCATGCTCTAAGGTATCATGTTAAAATTACCAAATTTTACCACATTTGCCAAAACTAATCGCATATTATAAAAACATATTTTATTGTTAGATTTATCAAAATCAATGCTAAGGCGCTTCGATGAAAATTACCAAGATTTTTGGTGTTCTCATAGAGCCCAGAACAGTAAATTTTACCAGATTCTGGGAGGTTTGACCATGCTTTTTTCTCAATGTACATTTAACAATATTATAAATATCCGCGCTTGTTAAAAATTTTAAAGGTCATTCACTTTTATGACATAAAAGTTTATCACAGGAGGCGCTACATGTCGCAGTTTGAGGATACTTTTGCATAAAAGAAAAGAATACTTAGCTTTTTAATTTTCTTTTATCCTTTTATGATTATTTATACTGATACTATAATCTAAGTAATTTGAAATAACTCTTGAATTAAATTTAATACAGGACATTCCTGAAAACTATCATTTTTTGCCTTTGATGTTTGCAACCTAGATTATTATATATACTGGATCATTATAATTTTATTTCGTTTTGCTTAGTATTAAACTTAGTTAGTATTTAGTAATTATATTCTGAGTCAACTTTAACTATTCACAGGAATTAAAATTTATGAATTTCGTGTGCTTTCTAATAAAGTAGTACAGGTCGTTTCTCTAAAAGAGTTTTTTCAAAAATTACCTATGTAGTTCACTTACACAATTTGCGTGAAATTTAATTATTTTAAAACTAAATTTTCTAATTTTTCTATCAATAAATAAACATTAATGAGCTAAAACGTTTAGAATGTTTACTTTATTTTGGAAGAATTTTTTTTTAAAGAAAAAACTTAGAAATAGAATAAAATTTAAAAATAAAAAATGATCATAAGAACTTTATGAGAATCGTGGAGTTAGTAAAGAAATATTATGTATATCCTTTAAAAAAAGTAGTGTTTTATTGTATAGAAAATGAACAACTTTTCATTCCAAATTATAGTAAATGTTCTTTGATTAATTTTTATTTTTAATAAATAATATATATATATATTTTTAAAAAACGGTAATTTTTACATAGATAAAGTATTTTAGTATTTATAAAATTCAGTTTTAAGCTATTTCTCATTAAGGTAAAATAATATTGATTAAAAAAAAATTTTCAAAAAATTTAAGTGTTTTTTTTTCTTTTTACATCACGCATGGTATTTTGATGATGAAGGTTTAAGTAAATACTCTACTGAATACTTTTCTGAAGTAAATCAGTTCCAATGATTTACCTGAATTTGTATCAGCAAAAAATCAGATGAGAAACAACTTTCATGAAAGGAATTTGAAAACTGAAAATGAAATCTGTAAAAGCGTTTACCTTACAAGCATAGTTCTACCAAGGTAAAGTGATTGTCTTGCGAACATGGAACTAAGGGGAGGCTATAGAAAATATAGAAAAATGCTGAAAATAAAATTCATGCACATTTAACAAAAACAAAATATTCAGAATAAGTAACTCATAAATTGTTATTTCATGAAGCCAACTTCCATCGTGAATAAAAGTAGCTTTAACTTCCGTAAACAATGTTAAATTTATTGCAATAATAGGAAATTGAAACTATCAATTTTCAAGTATAAAGTTTCCTTTACAAAAGCAAACATTTTAAGTAAATGCTTGGTTTATATGAAGCAAATCAGGTCGTGATTTATCTGAAATTGTATCATTGCAGAATCAGATTGAAAAAAATACATTCATAAAAAATTGTAAACAGGAAATCTGTATAAGTGTTTATCTTGCAAGCATAGTTCTACCGAGGGAAAGTGATTTTCTTGCGTACATAGTTCTACTGAGGGGAAGTGCTTTTTCTTTCCTAAAGGGAACTGAGCATAAGGAAACATAGAATACAAAATTGATACTCATTTATCAAAAGCAAAATATTTAGAATAAGTAATTTATCGATTGCAAATTCATTAAGTCAACTTCTATCGTAAATAAAAATAGCTTTAATTTAAGCAAACAAAATTAAATTTTATTGCAATAACAGAGAGGGGAAAACTATCAATTTTCCCCTATTTTGAAGTTTCTCTTACAAAAGCAAGAATTTTAAGTAAATGCTCAATTTATCTGAAGGAAATCAGGTACTAATTTACCTGAAATTGTATTATTGCGAAATCACATTTAAAGAAAACATTCATAAAAAATTGCAAACAGGAAATCTGTATAAGTGTTTATTTTGCAAGCATGGTTCTACAGGGGGAAGATTTTCTTGCAAGCATAGTCCTACTGAGGGGAAGGGCTTTTTCTTTCTTAAGGGAAACTGAGCATAAGGAAACAAAGAATATAAAATTGAACACAATATTTAGATTAAATAATTTGTAGATTGTTAATTTATTAAGTCAGTTTCCATCGTAAATAAAAATAGCTTTAATTTTCGTAGACAAACTTAATTTTTATTGCAACTATAAAGAAAAAAATATAAAGTGAGAACTACCCCCGTTTACAAAACAAAAATTTTATGCAAATGTTCGGTTTAGTTGAAGGAAATCAGGCCAGGATTTATCTAAAATTGAATACATATGATATTGAATACATTCATAAGAAAATTGGAAATATGATCTGTAAAAGTGTTTAAATTGAAAGCAAAGTTCTGTCAAAGAAAATTATTTTCTTGCGCATATAGTTCTCCTGGAAAGCAAAGTTTTTTCTTTCCTATGTAAAACTAAGCATGAGGAAACAAAAAAAACATAATAAAACTTATGCTCTTTCAATAAAAACAAAAAATATTTCAAATAAGTCATTTATAGATAGCTAATTCATTAAGTCAACTTATATCGTATGCAAAAATATTTTCAATTTTTGTAAGCAGAAATAATTTTTCTGTCAATTGTAAAGAAACCAACTGTGAATTTTTCCTCAAAGAAAATCCTTTACAGAATCATGGTTTGTATGTAAATAATCTACTTAACTGAAGGAAATCATGTCGTGAATAAACTGATTTCGTATCAGTGCAAAATCAGAGTAAAAACAACCGTCATAAGGAATTAAAAATAGAAAATATGATCTGTGATAGTGTTTATCTTGCAAGTACTGTTCTACAGAGAGAAAGTCATTTTCCTGAAAACAAAATTGTACCGAGGGGAAGTGTTCTTACTTCCCTATGGGGATATGAGGAACTAGTCATGAAGAAATATAGAAAATGATATCCATGGTCATTCAGCAAAAACAAAAATTATTTAGAACAAGGAATGTATAGATTGTTAATTCATATAGTCAACTTCCATCGCATATAAAAATAGCTTTAATTTTCGTAAACAAAATTAATTTTTCTTGCAACTGCAACTAAAAAACTATGAATTTTCTCCCACAAAGTTTCTTTTGCCAAAAATAATCAAAACTCTCATTTTTTAAAAAGAAAATCAGGTCATACTTCATCTCAATTTATATCTATACGAAATCGGAAAGATTAGATAGAAAATATAAAGAAAGAAACTGTAATCTGTAAACATGTTTTTCTTGCATGAATAAGTCTATAGAGGGGAAGTTTTTTTTCTTCACTATAGAGAACTTAGCACGAAAAAATCAAAATTTATGCTCATTCAACAAAAATAAAGTATTTAGAATTAGTAATTTATCTGTTGATATTTCATTATGTAAACTTTCATCATTTGCGAGCATAGCTTTAAAAGACATGATCAGAATTAATTTTTCGTTTAATATATATATATATATATATATATATATATATATATATATATATATATATATATATATATATATATATATATATATATATATATATATATATATATATATATATATATATATATATATATATATATTACATTTACATTCTATTATAAAACGTACATAACCATAATTTTTTTGCCAAATATCGATCATAAGTATGCCTCTTTCAGCATAAATTTTGCAATTTTTGTTATTTTAGAATAGGCATTTGTAGAATTTTATTTGTAGAATATTTGCAGAAAAGTGTCCTGTTTAATTTGATTACAATAAAAAAGGAAAATGAAATGTATTTGTCTTTCAAAACAACATCAAGATTTAAAAATTTTTTTGAGTATATATTTTTATTATTTTTATTATACGTTTTATTCAAACGTAAGTAAAGAATTCTGCCTAGAGAAAAAAAATATGGTTAAAACTACCAAAATATTGTAAAATTTATAGCGCTTCTTGATCAATGAGTGCAATAAATAGCCATAATCTCGATAATTTTTACCAAAGTGCTTCATTAATGAATTTTGGTAAAACGACCGATAAAATATGGCTTCATAATATATGATTAGATTTGTTAAAAGTAGTAAAAGCTGCCAATTTTATCATGAGTTCCTTTTTCAAAAATAGGATTTGTAAAAGCAAAGCTTGATAGTAGAAGATAAAATCTGTAAAAGTGTTTTTCTTCCAAGCTTAGTTCTATTACTGGGAAGCAATTTTCAGAAACTAAATGTGGGAAAATATAGGAAAATATTAGCAAAAGTAAAAATAATCCGACGATTGGTTTATTATTTTGCACCCAACGTGAAATAAGTTTGTATTAAATCACATAAAGACATGACCAGAATTAAATGTAATACATTAAAACAGTAGAAATGTTTTCTTGAAAGCGCTTTTCTATAACTGGTTAATTTTGCTCGGAAATTTAGAGTAAAAAAATAGAAAATCAAGTAATGCATTGTATAAAAATGTAAGTAATTCAATGGTTAGTTTTTCAGTTAAGATTTCACCATGTAGAGAGGAGGCCGATTACATTTTCCAGGCTATTTATGAGGGAATCTTTCAACTTCAGATTGTACATGAAACAATACATAACTTATACAATACATTCAACTGATACACAAAACAATAAACTTTATTTTCATCTTTAGAAAAGCCATATAATTTTGCTTCTACTGCAATCAGAGCAGAAGCAACGAAAGTGAAAAAGGGAGAAAAAAAATATTTGCCCATAGTCCCATATTTGCCCATATATAATTTTTTAAGCTTATTATCTCGAAGCTTGTCTTCGCTTTATTTTCTATATTTCTGTAAGTGCTATCTTTGAATCTGTTAGTCTGATTTACTTAACAGTTTGCATAAATGTTCTTTACATATATGTCTAATAAATATACACCACACTAAATTATCTTGCTGTTATTTTTAGGCTAAATGAAATAAAATTTAAATAATAATAAAAATATTTATATTTTTAGACCAATTTAGTCAAATGCTTAACAGAGGTAAAAGCTGCAAATTATTTAAAAAATATTATGTCAAATGTATTGTCTATTCTTTAAGATAAATATTTGAACTCATTATAGAACAAAAAAAAACGAAATAAAGGTTTAAAATAAAATCGTGTTGTAATAAAAGTTTAAAAGTTTTAAATAGTAATAAGTAGTAATAATAGTTAAATAGTAGTAATAAAAGTTTTTCTTATATAGCTAAAAAAACGTTTTGAAATAACAGTGTTCTACACTCAATCTCTGTTTACGAAAGGAATGTCAGTAAGAAGAACTTAATCGTAAAAAATGTGATATTTTAAAGTTTTTCACCATCACACACACCTCTCAAAATCAAATATTTTCATTTATAACAGATAACATAATCATAGATTTGTTTGAAATTGTTTATTTTGTTTTTCGAATCTTAATGGAGGATTAAGTTTGGAAGCGGTCAAATATAAATAAAAGTTTACAGGTTTTGTTTTTAAATCAAAATTCCGGTAATTAGGTAGTTTCGAATATCACAAAAAATATGTTAAAGCATTTCTTTATTTCATGCTACACCTAGGTCAAAAAAATTTTAAATATTGAAGGAAATAACAACATAAGAACGTGATCTTTTAATAATTTTTGGTAAATATTGTCTCATTTTTTCAGTTATTGAAATTGTTTTATCTTTCAAGTTGTTTCTGAAGCATTGGGATTAATATATGCAAGTAATTAAAAACGGAAAGAAATTCTTTGTTGATACGCATATTTTATATCTTTTCCGAAAAATGCGCATCCGAATTCATTTAAAAACTAGTTTAGATCTTATATGTTTATGAAATTGTTTTGAATTAAGAAATGCATTCCATAGATATGTAAATAAATAGTATATAGTTTTTAAACTAATTTTATTATTTTATGAGAAAGAAAACAATCGAATAGAGGCATAACATCCTATTTCTATTTTGTATTTTTATTTAAAAAAATTATTTATAAGCATTTTGAAAACATGCTCACTATATTTCTAATGACTTTGAAATCTCTACAGTTTTTCCTTACACATAAAAAAAGTGAAATGTTTCAAAAAGTACCTCACCAATCACTTTAAAGACGTAAAAAATGCTTTTTCAGAAATTTTATTTTTTTATTTTATATGACGCAATGTCTTTTTTGAATGACATTTTAAATTTCGCTTTTGTCCTTCATATTTCATGTTTCTGAAAGGAGTCTCGGTTTCTAATTTCTCATTCTATATGTTATGAAACTGTATAAACAGGAAATTAGTAAAAAAAATATATAAAAAGAATATGCACATTTTTTTTTTACATAAATTTTTTTTCATTAAAGGTAGCATATATATAATAATAACAAATTATATAAATGATAATTTGTTATTATTTTTAAATTAAGATAATTAATGCGTAAAGGAAAAATCAACGAAACTGTGAGAAATGAACTGAATTTCGGCATTTTTCCTTATTCGTATATATTTAATTTGCATACACTAGTCATTGAATTTATTCACGAAGGGAGCATTTGAAATAGCTCAGAAAATTTTATAAATAAATCAATATTTTTAAAAAAATAAAAAATACCTATCATAAATCGAAAGTTTCGAAAACATTCTTTGTGTTATAAAAATAAAATAAAAAAATGAATAACGTCTGCATTAGCATCCGTAATATATCTTTAATATTAAGTAAGTTTATATCATCATTTACGAACAAGTTAGTTAGTGGAAAATTGAAGGAGTTTTATTCAAAATTAACTGTAAGAAATTTGGTCAAAATTGCAACAACTTTTATTTATATGTTGAATGAAACTGCTGATTTTAAAACCCGATATTTTTCATCCACGATATTTTTTTTACTTCGTCTTGCACAAAAAAGAATGTGTTCGCAACGGGATAAATTTACGATATTATTGTCCTGTAGAACTAATATTTTTTAAATAGTACCGAAAAACTAATATATCAGTTATTTATTACTTTAAATAAAAAATATATAACTGCGTTTTTGTTTCAATTTTTTGGATATTTTTGTGTTACACAACTATATTTAATTTATCTATGCTCATATTTTATTTAAATTTACAAAAAATGAAAAAAAAACTATGGAAACTATATGGTAAACATTTTGAAAAAAGTGGCACTGATGACAAAGTTTGCTGCTAAAAATATTTATTTATATATTTAAAATAAGCTTACACGTCTCTTCAAATATACACATATCGAAGAAAAAAACTCAAAGAAGATTAACATATAGAAAAACTTAAAACTTAACTTTGCTGGATTTTGTGAACTTGAGAAAACTAATCTTTTAATATTTTCTGAAAATGAAGAGATAAATTAGGTATAGTCTTAGAAGTATGCATTAAATATACACAGGAAATAATATGGAATGCATTATTCAGAATCAGGTCATAAATTTATTTATAATTATTTCTGGTATCAGGGTCAATAGTTAAAACTTTTAAATGACCATAGAAAACTTGAAAAAATAGGTTATTAAGCACCTTAAAAGGCAACTATAATTTTATATATGGTCAAACGTCCCAGAAGAATCATTATTATGTTTTAAAATTGTTTGTGAAAACAGCAAATTGGTTTACAGTGTTACGAAACTTCGTTAATAAAAAGCAATATTTCAGATAAAATGTTATAAAGTCAGTATTCTAAAACAGATAGATTCATCTTTGCATTATATATAGGTGGTACAATTAAAAGGTGATATTAATAAAAAAAATATGTAGATGTTATGCAAAACCAGCAAAAAACACGTAAAAGCCAAAAGTTGGATGTTAAATTGCTCTCTATCAAGAAAAAACATCTAAAACGCTTAATTTAGTAAATATTTTTGAAACTCTTCCTTTTTCAGTTTCAACCTTTAAAACAAACGTTTCAAATCAAGATGTTTTGTTATGT
Source organism: Parasteatoda tepidariorum (assembly GCF_982258835.1). Classification (NCBI taxonomy): domain Eukaryota; kingdom Metazoa; phylum Arthropoda; class Arachnida; order Araneae; family Theridiidae; genus Parasteatoda; species Parasteatoda tepidariorum. The sequence continues at coordinate 59,089,030 of NC_141765.1, forward strand.
CCCTTTCAAAAAATTGTCAAAGAAAAACAATTTTTACTTTTATTTTTGTCCTTATTGGCTTTATATTTCTGATACATATGAATTTTTTAACTAAATTAATACTTTTTAATAGATCTATGCTTTCAAAGAATATATAAGACTTGAAACAGTAGTTACAACCAGATTCCAGAGCCACATTTTATGCTGGTAAACATTTGAAATGTTTGTCTTAAAAACATACTGAAAAACGGGAAAAAATTTTGTTTACTGGTTTTAAATATCATTATTTAATGGAAAAAACAAAATCTACGTAAAACATTCTTATATAGTTTCCAGACATAAGCATATGATTATTTTTCAATGTATAAAGCTTAATAATGATTTCAATCAAAAATATCTCAGGAAAACTGTGGTAGCTCTATGCCAGTTAAACGATCAATTGCACCACCTTTTTCTAATTCATTAATACGTAAAATTTTCTTCTGTGTTTTATATTCTATTACCATGCACAATTTCTTAAAAGTTAAAGAGATGTTGAAATTATTTTTTATAAAAATAATAAATATTTGAAAAAAATAAAACACTAAATTCATTCAGGATTAAAAAGTGATTTTGGATCTCAATTATGATTTTTTTTCTTTTTTAAATCTATATAAATACTGAAGGAATAATTTATACAGGACCTGTTTTTTATCACTAATATAAATGAAATATATGTATATATATATATATATATATATATATATATATATATATATATATATATATATATATATATATATATATATATATATATATATATATATATATATATATATATATATATATATATATATATATATATATATATATATATATATATATATATATATATATATTCCAGTTTGTTTACGACCTTCTTAAAAGTTTTTGAGAAGCAATTGAGGTTGTATAATGCTACAATGTGATCTTTATTGGAATGATCAGTTTAACTTCTTTGGATCAACAGCTTAAGAAGCTAGTGACTTTTCCTTTAAAAGCTGACAGTGAACCATTTGAGAATTTCTCAGGAGTTGCCAGGAAGATTCTAGTGGAAAACGCGACATACTTTATGATTTTTCCCAAAAGGCTTTGATACTTTTTTAAAATTTCTTTTTTCCTCACCTGAAAAATTAAAGAAAATGATAAGTAAAACACCAATAAGTACTCACAGAAAAAAGCATTTATGTGTTGCAAGATATGCTTTAATGAACTGCAAAAATGGTTACATTGCTCTGCCTAATATAGAATAGTGAAAGAAAATAATTATTATTTTTTATTTCATTAATGTCAATTATGTAATTCATTAGTGAGTTCGTTGATTAGTCTTTACGAGATTCTCGGATAAATTTCAGTAGTTACATTCGTAACATTCTATGGGGCCTAACTAGTATTGGCAAAGCATTAAGACTACAAAAACAAAGGCATATTTCCACAATATGATGAAAGAAGAAGGAGAATTATGAGGTCTAAAAAAGCTTCCTATTTTCAGGAAGTCATATAATTAGAAACAAACGAAATGTCAATGGAAACCTGCATTAAAAGATTTTTTCAGTATTTTATTGTAAGATAAAAACATAAACTTTAATCTTTGAATCCAATGTTTGGAATAATTTGCAATTAAAAAAAATTCTGTAGCTCAGCTACTACATACAGTAATAAAAGTGCTGCATTAAAAATTCTGTAAATGGTATGACCTAATAAAATGTCAACATTTCGCCAATGCCAAAAAGACCACCTGACTTTTCACTAAATTTAAAAAATCTGGTTTAGTTCGAGTTTCTTAAAATTATTAATAAAAATTTAGAGCTTTTAATAATGACCAACTTTGAAGATAACTTAAAACTCTTTGCTAAACTCTGATAGACCATTGACTGGCATTTGAGATTCAGTAATGTTGACTATAAAAAAACGGCATCAGGAGTTTTTAACCCAGAAGCAAATTTGAACATATTGGTTAAATTTCGGATCATATAGTGAGTTTTCGAATAAATACTTTATTTTTCTTTGTGCAGATCAGAAATTCGGGATTACGATCAGGAATATAAAATGAATGTTGCAAATTCAGATATTTTAGTCTTTATATAGCAGATCGTATATTATTAAAATATTATTTGGCAATAAAAAGTCTTCTCTAGATAATATTTTATCCTTTTATCTTAAAAAAACTTAAAAGTAATATTAGAACTTCTCCCCAATCATATATAGTATTTATTTTTTAATAGCTTAAAATTAGCAGTTCGTTTGATGCAAATTAAATAAATAAATTCCTTACTGATATTTTTTAATAATGAAAAAAGAAAGCAATGACACTTTAAAGCTAATAATTCAAATAAGATGATGGATGATGATATTTATCGAATCTTTCATAATTATTATAATCGTTTCCTTTAATTAGCTTTTAAATTTATTCATGTTAATGAAATCAATTTCTTAAAGATAAATAAATACTTGTGTTAATTTCAGATGGTCATTTCAAAGTTTGTTTGCCTTTGAAAGTAACATTCGTCTTAATACATTTTTTATTTATTATTTTAGGTTATGGAAAGTTCAAGAAGAATGATTTCTCTAAGTTCAAGAAAAGATCCTTAAAAATTAAACAACTAAAAGCTCTGAAGAATACATTTACACTATTACTTTTACTTAGTATGTATAGCTTTTGAAGTTAATTTTTATTGTATTAAGATGTTTGAAACATTTTTATGTATTTAAATTGGTCGAAATAAAATTAAAATTATGTTTGCTCTTAATTGATGATTTTCTGCCTTATTTATTTAAATTTTATCATAAAACAATTAATTCTTGATAAAAAATAAATAATATCGAATTTAAAATCAAATACATTAGAACAGTTAAAAAAATGCTCTATTTATGCGTTTTTTTGACCTTTTTTAATATCCGTTAAAATGTCTTTAAATTAAAAGGTCTGTTGTAAATAAGGTGAAAACTATATTTTTCGTAAAATTAAAAAATACTGTTAATAGAAATTTGTATGAACATTTAAAGTTATTACACTATAAGTAGATATTAATTTAAATTGTTTACAAAAAGATTATATACTTTGAAAAACGTGAAGCCTGTTAATTTCATCTTTACAAGTAAACCTTTTTGAATGTTTCTTCTAATATTTTTATTGATCTTTGGTTTTGTGGATTCCCAGCATTTATTATTAAGTTAATATTGCTTCAATCATATCTTGGTTTCATTCGATCTAAATATATTTTATTAAACAAAAGCATATATTAATGTTTCATAACTAACAAGTAATTATTAAGTTATCGGGGGAGGAGGAAGAGTGCAATATTCATAAAAGTAAAAGCAACCCAATCGAAAGAATTGTGAAAAATAATAAAGATTATTAAGTGTTTAAGCATATTTAATATAAAAATATTTGAAGCTAAAAAGAATTGTGATTATTGTGCCTAAATAAACTAAAATTAAGAAAAATTTACTCAAATGTGTTATGAGTTGAAGGTAAATTTTAGCTTTAAAAATGTTAGATTTTTAGAGCTAAAAATTATTGTTATTATTATTTTAAATTTCTAAATGAAAGCTGGGGATTTTTTTCCTTAATTTAAAACAAAATATTGTTAAAATGTAATTATGCCATAAAAAAAGATGATCTTTATCTAACATTATTTTGATAATTGAACTGGCGAAAGTCATATTTGACACGTGCCAAATATAAATTATATGTTCTTATTTATATTTTCATTGTCATTATAATTTATTGTTATGAAAATTAAAACATAATAATAACAAAAAATTAAAATTCTAGTTATCTAAAAAAAATCTAATATTTTAATCGTTATTGTTCAATGAAAAATACGTATATAAAATTAACCACTCATATTTAAAAATATCTTTACTAGAAAACAAAGTATAATTATTAAACAACAATGTATGTTCAATATATATATTTTTACTATTCAACAAACAATAAATAGTAACAATAAACATATAATTAATCATAATTCCTATTTTATTTAGTAAAATATCAAGTAAAGTCATTTCATCGATGATTTAGCTTTGGAAGAAAAGTATGAAAAATTAATAAAAGTGTTAAATATCTCAAAACTCTTCTTGATACGACATTTCAGGTGGCTATTACCCCAACAAAAATATATAATAGAATCTGTGTTTAAAACAAGATAGAAAATACTGTATAAACTGCTTACCAGTTCAGTTAGACATTAATTGACAAAAAACTATGTAAAATTGCAGCTGAGTGATTAAACATTCCTTATGCTAACTCCAATAGTCACGTATAATTACAATTATAACTAATTTTCACTCTTGTCACTCAATTTTCTTATAAATTATTATTTATTTTTAAAATAGAACATAAAATAAACTAATAAATAAAATTAAGCATTACTGCTCAATGTGAATCTATAATATTTTATATCATCTAAAACTCTATCACTATATTCATAGTTTTGTATTTTTATTACTAATATTTTGGTCTTTATTAACATTTTTTTAAGCAAATTTCATAGTATGCTACGAAACATACCCTATGTATTGAAGCTTTATTTCAAACATTTTAAACTATAATAAACAAACGATACATTTCTCATTATTCAAAAAATAACTAAGCCAGAATTAATATTTTAGTTTAAAAAGCGAAACTATTTCCAAGTTCAAATTAGGATAAGCTTAGAATTATCATATGATATAAGCCAGAAAGCACGGAATAAATTTTTAAAATGCTTTGAGGCTTCGTTCTCTTGCACGCATTATCATTTAAAGTTACAGAAGCTAAAATGAAACTGGCGCTAAAATAGCAAAGTATTTCCATCAAATATTAATGTTTCATCTGCTTTTCTAACCTATTAGTGGGACAGAAAGTTGCTCTATATTCTCTTGAGATGTCGGGTAATGATTGTTTATGGTTTAAGAAGCAAGCTTTTTCAAATAAAAAATCGATCCTGTTTGAGTTTAAATCTCTTTCGTGTGAATTCATTGCAGTTTAAATTATATAAATAAACAAGAAATTGAAGAGCCTTATAGTTAGTATTGAATGATTTTTTTGACTTTAAGTAATGAAAATTATTTCACATTAAAATAAATGAAGAAAATGTTAAATATTCGAATTTATATATTAATTTAAATTTCTATTAATATTATTTTCACAATTTGCACGCTAACACAAACATAATTTTCTATTAATTCTTAGAATCTACTTTATTTTATATTTTAGTTAACGAAAAAATTCAAATTTAATAAAAGCAAATATTATACATTAATTTCTATGCAAATAAAAAAAATAAAAATATTAGTTTTAGCTAAATTTAAAATGTTTATCAGAAAAAGAAAGAGTGCTATTTTTTTATTCGTTTACTCACTTCTGTCATATCATTTTAATAGAAAATGGTGAAATTTGTTTGCAGTTGTTATTAAGATCAATATATTTTCTAAAATTCAAGTAATCATTCAAGTGGATTACTTAAGATCATTTCCTTAATATCAATAAAATATATGCATTTTTAAGATTTTCATATTTTAAATGTTTTCATTTATCAATATTTTAGTGAATTTATTTATCTATTTAAGATTTTATACCTCCCTTGAAAGAGGAGAATCCAAGTGTATGCTTTCTATTAAAAATTAATGAGCAAATTAATTTTTTAACAACTATTCATACCCTTTTAATACTTGATATTTATCTTTAATTAAACTTCATTTCACTTTATTCTTTTTTTCGTCTATTTTGTTGTTAGAACTGGTTAAAGTATTTGAAAATTTTACTCACCCATTAACATCAAACTTGATCTAGAAATGATATCTGTATTAGATGTGTTGTATTTAAAATTGAATAATAATAGGATTCGATATTTATTAATATAATTTTTTAATTATATTTATTGCTGACATTTTACAATTACTTACAATTCCTGGAATTTTTAAGCCTAATAAATTATTTCATGCCAATAATTTAAAAATGATACTTGCGCATTAAAATGTATTTTACATAGATAACTATGAGATGAATGTAATTCGTGTGGTAATTATGGCAAAATGTTTGCCAATATATATATACGTATATATATATATATATATATATATATATATATATATATATATATATATATATATATATATATATATATATATATATATATATATATATATATATATATATATATATATATATATATATTGTTCTTATAATAACTTTTACTTATTATAATATAAATTACTCAACTACTCAATAATCATCAAACTCAACTATTAGTTATAAAAACTCTAACTGTAAGTATTATATCAAAATGTTGTGAATAAGCAAAAGATATTTCCGATTTGTAAATCAGACAAACTCGTTATAAAAGACTTTAAGTCTTAAAGTTAGCTATTTTTTTGGTTATTAAAAAAAAAGAACATTGTCATTGTAAAAAAAACACATTTTTGTTAATAAATTGTTTTTTAGCAGTTCTGAACCGAAAAAATTGATTGGACTTGAATGCTTTAGATACAGCTAAGAAAATTCATTTATGAAAAAAATTAAAAAAATAAACTTTCTCAGTATACAATGTAGATATCATGTACGGTTGTATTGTCAGCAAAAGGCACTTTTTACTAAAAATCTAAAATAAAATGATCGAATAATACGAATAAATTTTTCTTTGGTTTTAGAAACTACTTTTATTGTAATATATTTTGAGTAATCACAGTGCATAGTTCTATAAAATATTTGATATGAAAAGCAATGTGCTTCAAAACATAAATATTTGATAACATGATCACAAAAATATTTTAAATGAGATTCGTTTAAATAATTATGAATAAAAAAATGTTAAAATCTATCATTTTTAACTATTTTTAATTAATATTAAGAAACTGCAGCTGTGATAAATTTGAGTGAAAAAAACTCTAGCTATTTTTTCTATATACATATTTTTTTAAAAAAAAATTCTTCTTAAAAAAATGCTCGTGTGACGACGAGATGGGATTATTTATTATCATAAATCTGCTTTTCTTCCGTTTACTATTTTTTCTTTTGCATTAAAAAATAATAAATTTATTTATAAAACAGAATATGTGTTAGTTTATTTTTCTTGTTTATTTCCTATGAACACATTTTTTTAAGATCTTGTTTATCAATTGTAGCATCAATTTCAATTTTATTTCATCACTTTTATCCTTTTTGAGTTTATAATTTTCTTTATTACTCCTTGTACAGTGTTATATTTTTAATTAATTTATTTTAAGCTTCTGTTGTGGAAAAAAACTATAAGGCTAGGATTTTTTACCACTTACTAAATGTTTCCATAAAAATTGCTTGACCAATCTCTGGGATTTTTATTGTCTATTGTAATTCCTATTCAATTGATTTAATGAGTTGACTTTTGAAGTAAAAATAACATAGCGATGGATGAAGGAAGCACGTGTTAAAAATCTTTGCCCATTTATTACCGTTATGAAAAATAATTGCTTGGATATGAATCATGCGTACATGAATGTAGAGCTGTAATATATTTCTATGTATCTGCGGTATGTTTCCGATTCTAAATATTAAATTTAAAAACTGGGGCTCTATCATCTCAACATCAGACTAAATAGGAATAGGGGAAGCTTTATCTATATGACATCACGTCTATTTTTCAAACTCAAAACTCCTACAACAGACACCTAAACCATAAAGATAGTGAATCTTAGTTTTGAAATGTGTGGGCATTAATTTTTCTTGAGAAAACGTTTATTACAATTTTATTTATGCAAATGTATTCCTCGAACTCAAAACTTCTTTCTTGTAAAGCAGGAATGTAGGCCGGCATAATGAGGCTCCCAAGCATCCTTCCTCCCAACGACTCATCCCGATCGGTAGGGATGCTCTTTCTTTCTCCTCTCGGATGCGGATCGGATGAAAGGGGGTGAGATGAGAAGGGGGTGAATGATTGGTGCACCCAAATGAAGGGTGGCTGGGTATAGAAAAGAAGGGGCGGTAGAATGAGATGAAGTTGATGGAAATGAAGTGCATTCATTGGAGGAGAGCTTGCATGTTTTGTGTAACAGGAGGAGCCCCAGGAGTAAGGTAAGGATTCTAAGAGGCTGAGCTTTGAGAAAAGGCAATTGGACTTGCGTCCAGCAATAGCATCCACCATTATAATGAGTATCGATTCTACCTTTCATAGTCATGCATTTTTTAAGAGCTTAGGGAAAGAATTTTGCTCTCGCAGCAGTTGTATGTTAAAGAGAAATTCCTTCTCATTATGCAGAAGGAGCCAACCCTTTTCGGTGATTTTTCTTTTGAATACTCTTCCCCATCTTCTCAGAGTAGAGCAGGAATCTAGATGATAATTCCTTTTATCTTAAAACAAATAGCATGTTTGTTGTACATAACAATTATACATGCTCTATGCATTCTAGAGAAAGCGTACAAATACGAAAAGAGAGTCTTATGCGAGGCATGCTGTTGTTATTTAAACATTCGAAATGTTAAGAACATTTTTTAATCCTAAATTATACGACGATGAAAACAATTTGAAAAGGAGCCGATTTAAATACATTTTATGTTTGTAATGCATTATTAATCAAGCGATGCGGATTAGAGATTATTATTTGCTAAGTTTTAAAACTGAAACAACTGTATAATTTACTTGTAATAAGTTCCTAATTATTAGAAGCGTGTTTGTTTGAAGGACATTTTTAAACATTTGTTTGCATAAAATAAATATTACATTTCTGACTAAAAAGTTATTTGACAAAGCTGAGGTTATAGATGAGAGGATTTGAGTAATGATTGCTATTCCCATTCTTTTAACTTCTATTTATAATAAACACTGATATTAAACTAGATGCATAAATTAATTTCACTAAACACCTATGGAAATAAAATAACAAATTAAATTTGCAGATGATAAATATATATAAATTCTTTACTCAGTTCTTAATTAAAATTAGAGCAACCAAAGCATTAACATAAAAATTTATTTGTGCAATAAAATTATGCACAGCTAATATAAACTACTCAATTGACATGATATTCACAAAGGAATGAATAAACACCATCCATAAGGAAATTAAATATGTGAATGCTGTCCGATTTTTACTCCCAGTGTCTAAAAATTATCTTTTATTCGTGCAATCTCCAATACATGCGATGGCCATGTAATTGAATTGGCTTTAAAAAATATGCAATATATATCATTTTTAAATAAAATGATTCTACAGCACTGATATATCAACCGACTCTATCTGGCAAATAGGGCTGTCTATGGGCTGAGAAGATTTATTAAATGTAGATTTCTTTCTAGAAAAACGAAGTCCTTAATCTACAAAACTCTTGTCCAGTCAGTATTAACATATGCTTCTGAAGCTTGGACAATGTCAAAACTGGAGGAATATTGTATCTATCTCAATATTTGAAAGAAAGATTTAGGGGAGTATACTTGGCGGTGTAAATGAAAACAATAACTGGAGAAGGAGATTTAATTTTGAACTGTACAAGATTTATAAACAACCTGAAATTATCAAATACATAAAAATAAATAGAATGAATAGGATAGCCCACGTGATTCGAATGAGTGATGACAATAAAATATAAAAGACACCTGCTTTTTAGACTCACTGGAACAAGAAAGCGGGGAAGGCAGCGGTTTAGTAGACTCAGTAGAGTCTGATTCTCTAGCAATTTATGAAAAGAATTGGAGATCAAAGATAAATCGGAAGTTGTCATGCAGAAATCTTCAGAGGAAGGAATTGGCTCATATTGGGCTATCTGGCTAACTATGATGATGATGATGATAGGCAAGTCAGTTTGCCGAAAAACACTCTCATCATTATCCACTAAATATCACAAAGATCAGAAAATATTTAAAAAGCGTCGAGAAAACGAATTATTAAACTTAAAAACTTATAATATTGATTTTAAGTTCAGTAAAATATAAATATTTGCCCTCATTAAAGATCAGAGGTTCTGGTTAGGGCATTTTTTATTACTTCTTTTTGATTTTGAATGTTTATACGTAGAAATTATAAATATGCCTAAATCTTCTATAACATAAATTTAAAAACCTGACAGAGTATAATAAAATTAATTTTCATTTTGTTTTTTCAGAAATCAAACCTTTGTTACCGTTTGTTGAACTTGAAATTATCAACGGCTATATATTCTTTCTTTCCCCTTTCTTTGGTTAAATTAAGATTATATTCTATACACACAAACTCTGAATAAAGTCTATGTAATATTTTAAAATTATATTAGGTCAAATCAAATTTGGAAGGAAAAAATTTATGAAAATCACGTAATAACATATAATAATAAAAATGATTTAAGAAAATTTATGAATTCACGTTTACAATAATTTAAAATTTTATATTACGATAACATATAAGTATGCAATATTTTAATGTTTACTAACATAATCATTTTCATTTCAGTATTTTTTGAACAAACGTGACAAATGCTTGAACAGTTACAGTAAAACTTTTATTTAAATGAACAAAAAGGCTGTTTCTGGGATATAGAAATAAAAATGAACATAGAGTAAACATGCAAAGAAACTTTTATTTATCAATATTATCAAATTAATATCAATTTATCAAAATAAATGTATAAATAAATGCGCAAATTTTAAGAGCAATAGCATAGCTTTTCCATATAAAAGAAAAACAATGAAACACAATATCGAGAATTTCAATAAGAATAAAAATTGCGTTTCATTGTGTTCAGCACCAAACTGGGAAATATATTATTTATTTTTTTCTCACATTGAGGAATCCTCGGAAATTTGAACAGGACCCCTTCTATAATAGAAAAGCGTGATAATGATCCGAAATTTCATATTTGACATTTCCAAATTTTCATAAAAACTTTCATAAAAACGCTTACAATCAGACGTTGGAAGGTACCAAATTGCTCGGACAAAGCTGCGGCTTTGATTTAACAAAGCTTTGAGCTAATGAATAAATATTTGCTAAAGGATAGTTGAAAGAAAACTTATGAAGTTGTGAAAAGTAGATATTATTTTTCAAAGAGTTAATTATTAAATCAAAATCTAACAACTTAACTGATCAATTTGATTGGTATTTCTGGGTATTCAAACATATATTTTTTTTTGTTCAAAAGTACCTCATCACATTTACTTCAGCTCTATGAAGAACAATTCTATTCAATAAAATGTCTGTAACAATTAAAAACTAGAGATTAGGCAGAATTTAGTTAAATATTCATCAAAAAATTAAAACACTAAAGAATAAATTTAAAAAAATTTCAATGCCCTCCTGGAGAATGACCTTACATCATATAGGCATCTGAAGGGCATATTTGTTGGCCCCTCTTTCAGAGGAACCATATTAGGTGGCCCAACGTTGCTCCCACAGAAATGATAAATAGTTCAGAGCATGAAAAAACATCCATTCCTTGACCGGGATTTGAACCAAGAACCTTTCTGATGCAAGGCCAGTTGCCTGACCCCTACACAGGTCGGTCGGCTAGTAAATTTAAGTAGTAAGCTTAGATTCTTAAATTCGATAGTTTAAAAAAACTAACCTTGCTTAGACTGCAGTATTCAAAAAATGAACTAACGTGACTTTACCTACCTGAAGCTTTTGAGGAACAATTATGAGCTTATACCTGTATCAAAATTTTTAATTATTAAATTAGCTAAAAAATTCTATTATTAAAATTCCATTTCATTTATTTTAATCTTTCCCTCGATTCACAGCTTTATATAAAATTTGCACTTACCTTATATTTGGTTTTTAAACAGTTTGATATTTTCCCACATTTCCACAGCTTAACTTAAAAACTTCGAACAATTATATACCAGAACATTTCAAAGATGTCAAAGTTAGATTAGAATCAGCATTAAAAAAATAAACAAGTACGACAATTTTTCTATTAATAGTAACATAACATAGAAAGTTGTAAAAATACTATAGTTCATTAATCCTTATACATATTATTTGAAGAGAATTAAATAATAAAAACAATTAAAAATTATTGGAATGATACGAAGAACAAAAAAAATCTACCTTGATTCACAGTGTTGCATATTAAATTGAAAAACATTAAAAACACATTTTTTTAAAGAATTAAAATATTATGAACTCATTATTCTCAATATCATAATGAATTTTCAGAAATAAAAACATTATGTCAAGTGAAGAAATCGTTAATACATGTAACCATTCTCAATGCGAACTAAAAAAAGTACACAACTCAATTAAAGATTTAAAAAATGATTCCGTTATTTTTTTATCCAGTTCAGAACTTCAAAATTTTATTTTATTTTCCTCTGAAACCATAAAGCAATGTTTAAAATATCAAATAAAATATAATTAGAAAAGTAATCAGTTGTGTTATGCTGAAGACTATTAATAATAATAATACATTATATTCAATAATTCTGAATAAAGATGCATTTCTTTGACAGATTTAAATTTTTCAAACTCAAAATATTCCTCAATCAGAAAAATATGGTTCCAATAGTTTGGTCAGAACAGCAGTTGAAAGTTTCAACTCGTAATTAGTAATGCAAATTTTTTGCTTACTTTGCCACAGGTTTTGAAAGTTTGTAGATCACAAAGAACGTAAAACTCGTTCATCCGAATAAAATGTTACAAAAAAATTTTTTTTTTCCAATTAACTTTATTGATGGTCAAATTTCTTTTCTTAAATTCAAGATGAGCACATTTTTAAAATATTTTAATTTGCATTATCTTAAACAAAAAATTCTAAAATTGAAAGGAATCGGTTAAAGATTACTTGAGAAATAAAAGTTATAAAAAAGAAAATATATAACTCGTTTGAGATAATAAAAAACACAGAAAGGGAAATTAAAATTAAGGTGTAAATTGAGACTCTATTTTCCTTATATGTGACTACAAGAAAAATGAACTTTCTAAAGCAATATACCAAAATAAAAAACTTTCTAAGCCTTACACGACAGGAAAATTTCAGATTTGAACCATGTTTTAAAACACATTAAATGCTTCAAAACTAATATTATATTTCACTACTATACATGTTATTTCTAAGATATCAAACACGTTCTTCCCATGGGTTTCGGTTTCTTCGACTCATTTAAATCCATTTCTAATTTCTCTGATTGGACTAGAAACCATGAAGCATGAAATTGCTCTTAACTCCAAAGAGGGAAGTCGTTGAACATTGAAGAAGTCATATCACGAAATGATTAGACCTTCTCAAAGAACACGAACTTAGTCAAGACTCATTGCTTGTAAAGTATCTGTAGGTTACTTAGATGAGAAAGTTTAAATCGAAAAATGACCATGTCATTTCGTTTAAGTGCATCTTAAATTAAAATAATAGTACATAATATACAACATTATATTAATATTAATTATACAACAGTATATTAATATTAATTATAATTATTATTAATTACTGTATATTAATTCGTAAAATGTGATGAAAGTACTACTATCTGTAATTTAATAGCAATAAGTGCGTCATTTGAATGATATTTTTAAATTTGTTTCATCAATGCTTTGAAAAATGAGTAATGAGGCTTAAAAAGGTTTATATAAAGTATTTCCATGACACTAAATATTTTTGACGTAGTTTACTCATCCATTTCTTTTTTAAATAAAACTTTATCCCATAATTACATTATTGGTTTTCTCATAATCGAGCAGTGTTCAATAGATGCTTAATAGCAGTTAAGATTGATTGCTATGATTTTAATTTGGATTCATCATACTAAAATAAGTGGAATAATTTCCAATACCTTTAATTCTCTAAGACATTGTTTCATTAATTTGTAAATCACAAATGATGAGAAAAAAAGACATTATTAATAAAATCTTTTGCTCCGAATTTGAATATATGAATGAAATATATTATTTTCATTATATAATTTTCGTTAGATTATTTTCAATATAGTATATGTTTAATATCTTGTTTTCAACATGTAATGTAAATAATGTTCAATATATTTTGTTCAATATACTGTGCTCAATATATTATGTTCTACATATTCATAGATAAAATTTTTCAACTCAGCTAATAATAACACTTATTCTTGCTGCATTCTGAGCTTTTTATGTGATTTTTAAGTAGCATGAAAACAAATAAGCAATTAATAAGACTTGGAAGATTGCTAATTATTTATTTACAAATCAATAAATGCTCACACGATTTCCTGCCCTTAATTTATCAATACCAATATATTTTTTAAAAAAATAAATCTAAAAGCTTTTTCAGAAATATTTTTAAAAACATATTACCTAAATATTTACTTTTTAAGCTCTAATGAACTGTATCATTCGTCATTTTCGATGAAGATATGCTCCTTGAATTTCTAAAAGAATTTAAATAAGTTACACAGAAAGGAAATTAAATTAAAGACAGTAAAAGCTGCTTATAGATCAAGTAAATTGATAAAAAATACGTATATTAGACCAGAAATAAAAAAATAAAAAAATTAGTAAAATGCAAAAGATATTCACTAAAAAAAGATTTAAAAAATGCTCCTTCAAGTGTCTCTCTCTTCCCTCACTCTTTAGTTTTACTAATAATTTGTTTTTAGCTTATTTTCGCCTTAAACACATTTTATAACGTTCATACTTATATCAAAAATATTATGATATAAAGATCGATTAAATTTCATCATATAATATTATTATTTAGTAAGAATGCATGATTAAAAAAAATATAAAAAATGAAATATTTTTGTTGGTTTAGTGTATCATTGTATTAATACATATATATTTCAAGTAATTCTTTCTTAAAAAGAAAATTTTCTTCCGAAAGAGATCTTTCACAAAATGAAATATGTTTTTTAAAGAAATATTTTAATCTTTACACATCATAATTGAAAATTGGTTTAAAGAATTAAATAAATAAGAAAACGTTTATCATGAATTTGAAAAAAAAATACGGTTTTCAGCACAGCATTAAAAATTATATTTGTAATACATAATGTTATTAATAATAAAACACGCATTATTATTGTTATTGCAATAAAACGAAATTATTTCAGTTAAAGTTTATGTATGCACGAAACATATCTCACGCTTTAATAGAAAATATTCCAATGTGCATTCTTTTCGATTAAAAAGAAAATGTTGCTCAAGATTCGTAATGTAATTTCTTCACCTTACCATCAATATCCTCCAATAATTTTAATAGAAGGTTCTTCGCACTCTTTCATATTGTAATTTTTGAAGAAGGCAGATACGAAAGCATTGCATAAATACCAAGAGAATTCTTAATGAGAAGTTGGCAGGAACTTTATTTGCTCAAGAAGTGATGCTTAAGAAGGCAACTGATCGGCATAATTTCGTGTAAAAATAGACTGCAAGATTCTACCTTCAAGAAACATCTAACTATTCTTCAAAGAGTTATTAAAAATTTGCTATCGAAAAGTTTTCTTGACATGTTAGCCTTTAGATACAACGATGGATGGTTTAAAACCTGCTTTACCTGATCATCACAACTTAATTTTAAAGAGATGTTACGAAGAACTGTCACTTTAAGTTGTCATGAAGAAAACTATTTTATTGATGTTTAAAGTTTCATCTCGTATCTGTTTAACAAGTTTAAAACTTAATACTTGTTTATGTGTGTATTAGAATTAATATTATGTCATATCAAATAGTTTCAGAAAGAATTACCTTTTTTTAATCTAATGAAAAGACAATTTAAACTCATTTTCGTTTCATTGCCATAGCATTGCCAACGTCTAACTGTTATTTTGAGTCATGAAAGTTTAAATATTGAAAAGCTTTATTCACATGATCGGATTTTTATTCTGTGGTGTACGGCTTAAGAATTACCTCATCTGATAATCAATACTGAATTTTAAACTGATCAAATGGTGTGCTGTCACTTTTATACGTCTTGAAAAAAATTACTTTTGCTTTCTTATATTTGTATTCTATTCTAGTATTGATTGCATCATCTGTTTATCAAGTTTATAAATTAATACCAGTACTTATTTAGGAATCAGAAAACATTATATTGTATCAGTAACATTACATTGCATAAAATTGCTTATTGAACAACGAACTTTGCACTTATATAATGTATTGAAAAGAAAATTTAAAATTTCATTTTTGTTTCATTACCATAATGTTGGTAATATGTTGATAATATCTATTCTTTAAAGATTTATGAAAATCGTGAAAATTTTATTGACATGATAGCCTTTACATTATGTTATACAATGTATGGAGTAAGACTTGCCTTCCCTGATCATGCTAACCTAATTATAAGATTAGGTTGTAATGATCAGGGAAGAGATCAGAGATGGTTTTACTTTTCATTTTTAAACAGATTAATAGATACCAAAAATCAAAGCAGAAATTTTAATCTAAAGACGAATTTAAAATAAAATATTGTAAATATCTATATTTCAAATATTATCCACTTATACTTTTTATTGTTTGAGACATAATATTTAAAATATCGAAAATAATTACTATAGAGAAAAAAAAACGCATTCGAAGCATCAGTATTAACTGAAGTTCAATGTTAGAAATACTGTTTCACATAAAAGCATACTTTTTTTGTATAATATTTTAAGGAGTGTGTTAATCATATTATTATTTCAATATCAAAGCAAATCCCGAATATTTTAAATTTTTTCTGCAACATATCCGGTAATATCATGCGTTTATTTCCATGCCATATCCAATATCAAATAGTATCTGAGTTAATTGGATATCTGGGTTATAAATTATATTTATATAGTGAAGTGCAAAGACAATTTTTTTTCGATTAGCAATTAGTATATTTTTTGTTGGCATTAAACCCAAGCTTTTTTTAACCTTACAATTAAACATTAAGAGATATTTTTAAAATTTTTTAATCCTCAAGTTGAGTATTTAAAAAAATGAAATGAAAAGAAAACAATTGAACAGGTTATGCTCAGCAGCAAATATAGAAAATTGAGGTTTTCAACCAACATATCATAAAACTGGTTATCAATGAAAAAATATATTAACTGATTTGTAATGTTTCTGTCCATTCAAAAGCTTTTTTTTTTCGTTTTGTAAATTCAAACGGCATCTTGGCATTCCCCTTGTGTTATTCAGCTTAGAAAATACTTACAATACAATTGACGAGAAAAAAACTCGCATTTGCAGAACTGTAACTTTTTATAGTTTATAAGGTAAAGGAAAATATGTAAAACTCTTTCTAATTTGCAATATGGTAAAAAAAAAATTATCTAAAAAATGTCTTAGAAAATCTCTTATTTATTTTTCTCACATTAAAGGTCGCAAATAAATCATGCAGGGTAGAGGGGGGCACATGTGAAATTTTTTTTTTATTTCTTCAATTTTCAAAAAATATCATCAATTTCTCACAGTAAAGAACTCCATATGTTTAAATAGTCTTTTTTTTGACTTATGGAATTTTTTGAGATTTTTCAATAAAATATTTCCTTACTTTATGATATTTTAGAAAAATGACTGGGGCACATATGAACATATGAACATATGATGTCTGGGGCACATATGAACAAGAATAAAAACACAAAGCTATCATCATATTTCAAAGAAAAAAAATCTTTAATATAACAGATATAGATACACATTATACTGAAGGGCATGTATACTATGTGAATTTAAATTGTACAACAGTACTGTCAGTAAGAAAAGAAATTTTCCGCTGTACAATAATTTTTCTGCAGTTGGGTTTTTCGCAACTTCATGCCATGTTCACATGTTCCCCCCTCTCCCCTATCAGAACAATTCTGACCGTGATATAAAATTACTAATCTGATAGTGATGGAAAATTTTAAGAAGAATTTTTTCTAAAAATGAAAAAAAAAAAAAAAAAAAAAAAACGAACTAAATAAAATAATCTTTCAAATTTTTCAGGAAGAATATGAAAAAAATTACGGCATAAAACATTATCTTATTTTTCTGAATTCATCTTATTATATTTGCCCATTTTTGATCAGTTAGGAAACAAGTATTGTATAAATAAATTTAAAAAAAAAACTTTTCTTTAAGTTAAACTAAAAAAATAAATAATCCTGAAAAAAAAATTTTTTTTTTTTAATTGCAAGTTGTTACATTTGTCTTAATACTTATATGTTCGTTCATAATGACTTTTTTTTATACTTTCTTCATTATGTAAACAGCGAAAACAGATCACCCTGTACTTCTTACGTTAACTGCCTTGTTTTTTCAGAGAAACCGTACTCTACTTTTATCAAAATCACATTTTATGCATTAGCAAATTAATGCTTTTTATGTATAGTTTGTAATGCTAATTTTTAAAGCATAAAAATTTAGTTCAAAAGAATTTTGAAATTTCAATGAACAAAATGAAAATAACAGAGAAAACAATTTAATTTTCACAGATTTTATGTGCAAATACATTCATGTATATCTTCACCTTTTCTTAAATTTCTGTATCCGTAGCCAGAAAATATGCTCTAACAAACACAAAAGATGTCCTTACAAAAGCATATCCGAATTTAAATTCATTGTTCAATTTTTTGTTACACTTCGTTAAATTTTATTATTATTATTTTGCCAATATTAAATCATATATTCTACAATGATATTTTTGATCTTTGTAATATTCTAGATGAGATCTTTTAAAAAAAGTGAATTTTTAGCATGAACCAATCTTTTGATCTTTTTTGGCGAAAGGAAGTCTTGTGCTTATAAAAAAGAAAGAGAATTAAAAGAAACTATCTAACGTGCATGTGTAAATTATTATGAATTGTAAATTGAAATTTGGTTTTATTAAAAATAATTCCAAAAAATAGTTCCTAAAGTGACTATTTTAAAACTTTTTGGATGACACAAATATGAAAGACAGTATTTAGATGCTGTTAAAGAGGAAGTTTAAAAAGTTATGTTTGTTTAGTTTCCAAAAGACGTTTTTGAGATACCCTTCTTAATATCAGCCTCTAATTTCTTGCTGGTTCTGTAGAGAACTAGTTAAAATGCATGATGTTTCAGCAATTTAAACTACCAAATACAAACATTTGCTTCGATGACTTTAAATGGTTTTTATTAAGTGCAAGTGAACATGTTTTTCTTGCGTAGGAGCTTTCACTATCTAATCCTTCAACCAGTGCATTGTCCTTTCTTCACAATTCATGTTCAAAGGCATATGAATTAAATAATTCAAGTTAATTTATTTGATAGCAAAATCCCTTAAACCGTGCTCAATTGATTATAAATTCTGATTTAACAAGTTTCAATATAAGTATATTAATATTTTAAACACGTTTTACTAATCAATAGTTCCCCAAAAAGAGATTAATAGAATTTATTTCAAAATACGTAATTACTTAGAACATGTTAAAATAGATAATTAGACGTAGCTTGACTTCTTTCTCGTTAATTCAAGCTGAAGGCATAATATCTAAAAATTTCTCTTCCTGGATTCTATATATATCGAGTGAACGTCAAAATGATGTGCATCAGAGTAACTTACGAAATGGGTGGAAAGTTAAGATAAGCGCTAAATAACGATGCCCATAAGTTTCCAAACTTCCTTCAAAAAAGAAAAGCGAACTGCTTTCAGATGGGCTACCCAACATAGAACAAGAAGAAACTTGGCAAAATCATTAATTGTCAGTGAAAAATAGCTACTCTCCCTGTAGCAATCGATGTAGCTATAGCTGAAGGGTTGCTACTTGAAGGGAGGGAAAGAAGTATAACGAAATGGTCAGGGGAATAGTTTGTGGCCAGTTTTGATGACGGACGTTTCGCTGGTCATATTAGGGGTAGGGGACAGCGCTTGCGCCCAGTTGCCCAAGAGAGGAGGGAATTTTTCTTCGTCTTGGAACAAAGTTAGTATAGGATCGATGGTATGGCAAAATGCCAAACAAGGGAGGCCGGATGGGGGTTCTGGCTAGAATAAGAGCCCCATGAAGAAAAATGGCGGAGAGAAAATTCATTAAGGTCCCTAGCGTCAAGATGATAAACAGAAAAGTTCATTTAAGTGTTAAAGTTTGATGGAGTTGGAAAGTTTTCGCTTCAAACTAATAGTTTTAAGCCGCTTCGATGCATTCGACTGATTTACAGTCAGAAGCTCGGAGCTGCATTTTTGAGATGCTTTTCTGAAGAAGTTTTGATCGCGTGTTGTGGGTAATTAAAAAAAGATTCCAGCCTTACAGGTGGCAGTTAAACGGAATTATCCAGAAGGGGATATCTTTATGGCCTGTAATTTAACAAGCAAAGTTTCTCTTAGCTTTCAAATCACCATCGTTTGTTCTGCTATGTGTTTTTTTTCTTCTTTTCGATTCCTTACAAATGAAGTTATTCTTCGCGACAGAAAATCACTTTTTAATTGATTAAGGAAATTTTTATTTTGAGTATTTTAAAATTTCGTGTGCAAAATTATTTTAATTAATACATTTAACCGTTTGTACAAATATATCGTAAAAAAATTTATTTAATCTTTTTTCGTTTTTGGAATCATGGTTTCTTTTGAATTATTTAATTTTTTTTCTTTTTTTTTTTTTTTTTTGAATCCACAGATTGTTTGTAAAGACTTACGTCATGAAAGTGTATTTTAATAACAAGAAGAAGAAAAAAACATTTAAGCAAAAAAATTCAAGAAAAAAATTGATGCCTCAAAGAAATAACAAACAATCAACAAAGAAATAAAGAAATAAAATGCACTGCATTTTTTAATTATTATTAAATTATAAGTTTGGTCAATGTTTCATTATTTTTTATTTGTTATTATTATCATTTTGATTATTATTTTTATTTATTTCAAAACATTTATTATTTAGTTTAAATATAAAGTGTTCATTATAACAAACAACATTATTTAGTTGTAAGTCTTAGTATAGTAGTAGTAGTAGTAATTAGTATGAGTATAGTAGCAGTAGTAATTAGTAGTGACTTCTCTGAATTATTTCTATAATTTGACTGAAAATCTGTATTTATCTTAAAGTATATTTTAAGACATCCAAAGTAACCTTAAAATATCCTAGCAATGGTAGATGAAGCAAATAATGTGTTTTAAATTTAGATTAATAGCTAAGTCTGTTTTATAATTTTTTAGCATCAATTTATTTTACTAAAAAAAAAAGAGGCATTTACTTACTTTTTTTTTTAATATTTCAGGTATTTCAACATGAAAATCAAGAGGTTATAATGTGGCACGACTGAAATCAAACAAAATGTTTATAAAGGTTTATTGAACAGATTTATTGAGAATATTGATTTAATTTTTAAAAATATGTAACGAAATGTGTTCATTTTTATATTTTGCTATTATTTATTTTTGATTATTGTTAGTAGTTATTGTAATTATTAGACGTTATAAAATGTATCATATCATAATCTTTTTTGAAATAAATTTCTCATTTCTGCTGCTTTTCCTTCCTGTTCTGTTCATTTTTTCAGAAAATAGATTTTATTATGAGAAAATTTTGACTATATAAAAAATAGATAAAATTACTTTCGAGAAACAATTGTAATTTTTAAGTTTAAAAAATCGCTCAACCCCACGTGTTATTGGGACGTAACGTCAGCTGTCTACAGTTTCAGATTTCACGATTTCCTTAAATGTGAAAAAAATTGCGGTTATTTTCTCATTAAAGTACCATTTTCAATAAAAAGGCTTTACTTTAGCACTTTTTAGAAGAATATTTTTTTCTCAAATTATCAAAGTTAACATTGGAGCCAAATTCAATGAACTCACAAAAAAATACACCAATTATATTCTGTACCACTTCTAATGAAATACTGTGCAGTTTTTGACTTGAATAAGAGAGTCTTATGAATTGTTTTACGTAAAACTAATAAAATAACACAATTATTAAAATCGTTACTTTAATAAAAATTTTCAATTTAATAAAAATGTGTTAGGCAAGACAATATTTTTGATCATTTGACGATTCTTTATAATTTTTTTATGCAGCAACATTTCTGTTAAAACAATTTAAAAGCATATAAATTATAATTTATTAAAAAAAAAAAATTGCACATTTTATTGAGTTACAAATCAAAAGAAATATTCTTTAATTGGTAACTGCAAGTGACTTACCAATTTTTTTTTTTCATTTTGTCTCCTTCTTCCAGTTTCTAATAATTATCTTGATTTTTCATTTAAATTTAAAATGATATGAGTTTAATTTAATAATGTTTTCTAATTTTGATTTGAAAAAGTGGAAGGACCAACTTGCAGAGTCTCATTAACTCTACTTAATCATAAACTGATACACTACATCAAATTTATTTAGTTGAAGCCTATTGTGTAATATAACATTAAATATAAACTAATCAAACACCAACTAATTAAATTATTAACCCTCATTTGTGTAGCATGGCATTATTTTTCCTCTAATATCATGTGACAGTTTTATCAAGACGTTCTTCAAGTCACTTAATAAGTATTGATAAGTACTTAACAAGACACTGATAATATTTAACAAAGCTCCAGTGTTGTACAACAAAGAGTCACTAAAAATAAGATTCCAGCAGCCGAGTTACTTGTTATCATTTTCCTATACATTGTCCTACTTTTTCATGAAATTACAAGTGAACATCGTCACTTTTTTGACACACAATAGAGTTTTCAAGTTTCACACGCGAGGTCACATTTTAAGTTATATGCGGTTGCAGGAACAAGAATAAGAGTAATCCACGAGTTTATATGGGTATTGACTCATTTTTTTATCCGAAAGGGGAAAAAGAGGAGTGAAAGAGTTAGATCCGCACAGAAGGCCTTGGGAGTAAAGGGGAATAGAATTGAGGAAGTCTCCCCTTTTTCCGTAAGAAAAAGTGTGGGATTTTTCTACCGGAATTACTTCCGCGTTTTAAGAAGTAGGTCACCATACTTGCTTATATATATTCTCTAACAAATCTTACCTAGAATTCATTTTTAAATTATTTCGAGGTAACTAGCTTTTGTCTAAACATAAAATGTAAAAATTATTGAATCAGAAAATTAAAATCAAAGTTTAAAAATTAAAAAAAGAAAATTTAATAAATAAAAATAAGAATATTTGAAAATTAATACCTTCCTACTTCTACACTTAGAAATTTTATGGTAAAATGATTTATAGCAATTTATTTAATTGTTATTTGAATATATTCAGCCAATGCAGTCAAATATTCATAAAAAAGATGATATACAGACTGTTAAGTGCGAGAAAAAACGTTTATTGATTGTTCTTACTTAATATGGATTCTATCCACGCCAGTTAGTCCCACCTTATGAAGCCATTTTGTTCCATGCTTATGGTAAATACTGTAAGATTGTCGATCTGTCAATCTCATGACAGACTGCCGAATCCCAACATTGATACCACATTATTTCTCTCGATCCTTTAATACATGAAGGAGCTTTTAGTATCCTGCACTCTTCAGTCAGTGACTCTAAACAACAGTCAACCTAGACTGAATACGAAACTATCACTCATGCATACATGAAACAGCATGCACAGAGCTCAAATGCTTGTTTAAGTTTTATTTTTATGGTTTAAAAACTATATAGGTTGTAATTGGTTACAAAAAAGCATAGTTTTCGATTCACAGTTTTTAAACCATAACAGTTGTAAGGAATTTCAAAACCGCAAATGTGAAGAAATGTTCCTTACCATAAAATTATGGTAAATCGAATGGACAGACTGCTAACGGTTATTTTACTATAATTTCAGAATAAAAATTCTAACAGTGTACCTACGAAATTTCTGTTATTGTGACACAAAAAAGTTTTGCTTCGCACCACGTCTATAGTAGCAAACTTTAGAACAATTTTAAACTCAAAAAGAAATATATATATATATATATATATATATATATATATATATATATATATATATATATATATATATATATATATATATATATATATATATATATATATATATATATATATATATATATATATATTTCCCTTTAACAAAGTATTTTTTATTAATTTATTGGTAAAAAAGTTGGAAATATCTAGTTTTATTATGTCTGGTAATGTAAAGAAATAATAGCCATAAAAAAGAATGAATAAAAATTTTAATATTTATTTGCTTAATTTTCCATATATTAATTTATTTTCAACTTCCAATACTGAATAAAGTCACCAAAGCATATCTGTATTTTTAAATTACAACTAAAAAAGCAATTTCCTTAGAACTGACAAAGAGTCATTTTAAGGAAGGTACTTAAATGTGAAATATTATTATTTTCTGAGAAAAAAATATTTGAACGAAGACGTAAGTTAATTTTTTGGACTCTGAATTGACTTTCTAAATAATTTTTGCACACAGTAAAATATAAACTTATCTACTGATGCTACTTGTTAAGGATATTATCATGTAATCATCCTATTTAAACTGCATACTCCTTTTTTGAGTACTGATGTAAAATATATTGATGTTTTATTGGTTCAGTTAACATCGTAGTTCAAAATTGACCATTTTGCTTGGAAAAATATTTTTTTAGATATTTATAGAAAACTTTTGCAGCAATTAAAATTAACTCTTGCCACTATACAGAGTTATAAGTTTGTTCTAAAACTATATTGAAATTAATATATAAGCTTAATTTTGGTCAGAGCTTAAAGTTTATGTATGTATTATGCTCTTACCTTTCTAGATCTGTGCTAAAACAGTAATTTGGTAGAATTTTTGATTCATTCGCATAAATATTTGAACCTTCACACCTCATTCAAAGATAAATATATTAGTTTATGAAAAAGTTCTAAAATTTAAAGAGAATAAAAAAATTCAAATTCTTTTAGCCCAGAGAATAAACTTAATACGCAATAAAATATCATATATAAGAAAAGAAAATATATAAAATCGGGTACATGAGAATAACTTATTTTTTAAAATTGAAGTTTTACTTTATTCAAAAGGCCTCAATGTCAGCAAATCATATTCTTTTCAAAAATTATTTCCAGGTACAAAAACAGAGCATTCAGTATTAAAAACTTACTTCCAGACTTTTATCATTAAAGTAAAATAAGAAAGAAGTTCGCAATAAACATATTTAATATTTTTTAATCAAATTTCAATGAAAATACCTTTTAACATGCATTTTAAAGAAGAAAAAAAATTAGATTTAAATTGAAGGAAAAGATTTGCATTAATTGCAAGCCAATTTTTGAAGAAACACAAGTATAATCAAATTTTACCAAAGCTCAAAATGAAATTTTATTTTGCTTGAAAGGACCTCTGTAACACTTAACACTTGTAACATGTTCAAAGATGCATTTTTTTTCCAAATTTTTACTCATTCTCCTATCTTTTATCATGAATTCATTTTGCAATTTATCAAATTTACGCAACACATTTTAAAACATGTGTGTACTCTGTTTTTGAATTAAAATAAGTTTTTAAACTTTATATTTTTAACCTAAGAATGAATAAATTATCCGAAAAAATCATTCCAAATATAATCCATATTGAATGGGATTTGTGAGGAATTTTTACCTTATAACTGTTAATCTCAGACTTAGTTCGAAATTAAACATGTTTGACTTTCCCTAACACAAAAAATTTTGCTATTTGTTTATTAAAGGAATAAAGGAAAAAAGCGAGCACCTTTGATAACATAGCACAAAAACTGTATTTAAAAAAATGGACAAAGCTCAAAATTAATATTTTAGAAAATAAACATAGCCCGATACTCGAATTCAAGAAAATGAACGTAGCTCAAAATTTGTGTTTATGAAAATGGACACAGCTCAAAATCCGCATTCAAGAAAAGACATAGCAGTTGATTACAATTTTAAACTTTCTTATGAATAAATATTCTTTTTTCAAAGAATAAACTATTCACTTCAAATAAATTCGTATTATTATGTCATCCACTTGCATAGATGCCTTAGCACATTTGTTTTTAAATTAGTCTTTTTTAAATGAAAAAACAAACTGTGAATGCTAACAATTGTTTAAACAAGGTTGTCTGTCACGAGTTATGAAATGTTATATTAGTAGTAGTAATTTAACGTTGTAAAAAATTATATTTTAAAAACCATTAACCGTTTAGAGTTTTGAACACGAAAAGCTAACTTGAAAAGTTATATCTGCAATATAACCAGCAACCACAACTCAGAAATCTGGGGATTGCAATCATTATAATTAGTGCCTTAAGGGTAAAGAAATATAAAGATAAAACAATTTGCTTCGTTCTTAAAGTTGCGTTTTAGTATGTCAAAATTTTTGTGTTGCCATATCTTAAATACGTAATTCGCTTCCACGTTCATTCTTAAATTCATACATATTCTTAAAAGTATATATTTTCCTGAACAACCAATTCGATCCATGCCCATTTTCTTAAATGCACATTTTGAGAATAATAAAGCTCCCACTTGAATCTAAGGATTGTTTTTTACTTATTACTATTCAATCTTAATGGTTTGAGAGCATGTTAATTTTACATTTTGAGATTTCGAAATCTCAAAAAAGTTGTATTTTTAAATTTTTTTCCACAATTATTTGGACAATCCTTTTAAAATCTTAAATTATAGTATTTAAATTACAAAGATTGAATTAATGCAAAAATTTGAAATCTTATAAATAAAAAAATTATTTGACCATTAATAAAATAAAAGATAAACTATAATAAATAATTAAATATAATAAATAATAAAATATAAAAAATTGTTTTATATGATTTTATTTTCAGATATACATGTTTCATAATAGTAAACGAAATTGTTTTAATGTGTTTCATTAGTCTGAATTACACAAAATGTGAAATTAATATTAAGGGACCGAAATTTTCAACCACATGTTTTGAGTGTAAAGAATAAAATTCCATTTTAAGAAAATACGATTTTGTTTCTGATTTTCCTATTTGAAATATAGTTTGTGAAAAATATTTTTCATATTTGAAAATGGGTCCTCGAAGTATAAAGATTGATTCCAAGTGCAAGAAATACGATAATTAGATCAACGGTTTTTAAAGGTGTTTAATATGCTGCGCATTAATGTTGTACAAACTTTCTTAAGTAGTGCGGAACTATTGGAAGAAGAACTGTATGACTGTTCACTTCAAGTCTTCATAATACTTGTTCAACTTGATTTATCGAAGTAAAAGCTAGTGTACAAATAAACTATTATTTTTGGTTTCTACTCATTATTTACTTATTTATCTACTCATTTACTCTCAAGATCACTATCAATATTTTTTTGAAGTAAAGTATGATAGCACAAAATTAAATTAATTCAAAATTCCATTATTGCGAATTTCAAATTATGTAGACATTTTATTCAAATTATGAGTTTTGTTTAAATATTTTAAATGATAAATGAGAGAAAACGTTTGAAACAAATAAGCTACTTTATTATACTGAAACATAATACAATTGTAACAATTTATTTTGTCCACAATTAGCACAAATTACTTTGACCACAATTATCACAAATTATTTTTTTACAATTAAACGATGAACTGTGTTTCGATTTCCTGACATCAAACTATAAGTGATTCTGAAGCTTTGATGACCCCATTCTAATGCTAATTTATGATCTCCAACATAAAAACAATCTATCTTAAAACTTCTTAAAGATAACTACATAAAATTGTACATTTAAGAAAAATAATAAAAGGAAAAATATGAAATTTATTTTCAACACCAGAAATTATTTTAAATTATTTTCAAAGGAAAAATATAAAATTTTAAATTTTTGCAATAAAATGCTGAAAGCAAACAAAAACATGTATAATTTTATTTTAAATAAAATAAAAAACAACTTTTTAATAAAATTTTCAGTTATTCAAAAATTAAACAAATCAATTTTTAAATTTTCCTTAAAAAATGAAGTCTCGTTGAAGATTTGTGACCTTTTTTGTATACACCGAAGAGTCATTTCATTATGACCACCCTCTATCTACAACAATGGACTCGCCCGGGTTTTCAAGGTTTCTCGCCCAGGACCAACGTTTTCATGGGGCACATTAGGACCCATAATCCTCATAGAACAATCCCTGACGTCTGTAAGCTACTTGAACATAGTTGCAGACCAGTTGCATTCATGGCAACAGTTTTCCTGCGGGGGATGGTGTTTACCAACAGGATAATGTACCATGTCATAAGGGTCGAATCGTCGAGGAACATTCCAGTGACTTTCAAGTCATGTCTTGGTCCCCAAATTCACCTGACCTTAATCCAATAGACCATTTGCGGTCCTACTTGGAAAGCCAAATTCGTGCTGCCACGCTACCCTCTCTCAATGTGAGGGAATTGCAGGACCAGTTGGTGAGCGCTTGTTATCAGATACCTCAGACTACCTATCAGCGCCTTGTGGAATCAATGCCACGGCGGGTGCTAGCAGTTTTGAGGGTTAAAGGTGGTCCTACTTGTTATTAGCAGGGTGATCTTAACGTAATGGCTCTTCGGTGCATTTTTTCTAATGGTACTGCAACATAAAAATAACAAAAACATTACATTCCTATCTTTAGAAACATTTCAGAAATGTGTTCAGTCCCCTTACGTCTTAAAACCGAACTAAATAAACAGTACCTCATTTTTTCAAATTGAATTGCATTTTATCATATTTATATTCAATTTTATTATCGCTTTATTGCGTTTAAGTAGAAATACATTCCAATCGAAGAGATATTAGAAAATTAAAGATCAGTTTAAAAAAAGTTATTTCCCAATGAAAAGTAAAATATCTCCAATATATAATTGACTTTATCTTAAAATATGCCAAATTCCTTATTAAAATATTAGCTGTTATAATTCTTAAGCATTTTGCCCCAGGAAATGAATTCAGATTAAAAAGTCCCTAAAGATGATAAGTAAAAATCAAACATACAACTATTCTCATTTATTTTGTTGTGTCACTCACCAAATTCAATCATGTTTATAATTTATCTCTTTGTGGAATGAAATACGTATCCTTTGATATTTTCTTTATTACATATACACCGAGACCTTTGACTCATATGTTAGAGACAAGTGAAACTAAAAGACGTTTGTTAATTATCTATATCTTTAATTAAAAGTAATAAGTGCTCTTTTGCTAAACCGTTTTGTGAACTGTTCTCAAAATAGCATACCTCGAAGCAATTCTCCTATGATTTTATAAAATCAAAGAATAAAAAAGAGGGTCTTATAACGCAGAGTAAGAAAATGAGAGAAGCGTTCTAATTAAGAAATGAGAAGTTTCGAAGTAATTACACGAACTGTAACCGTGAGCTCGCTTTGCAGACGACTATGTCACTTAGTTGAATGGGCCCGGGGAAGTAACTTATACAAAATAAACTCCGTTTATGTTAATGTGAAGATTTGCTCGGAATTTTATACGCACAAAGCGATGAGTTTAATGATATTGCCCATCGGGCGCTTCATTCCAAACTAGCATTTTCTTTAAAAGCCCTAGAAACAATTCTCTAATTAATCTCTCTAAGAAATGGCCGGTCTCGCCAATTTAGCAGATATCAAAATGTGCAAGGCCTGTAGTTGACGGACTTCGAATGTACATTGACAGTTTGGAGAGAGAAAAATTACTATGCGCGGCGATAGTCTGAACATTTTACCTGGTATTTTAGGTGCTTTATGGTAATATCAGCAATTAAAAATAATCGTTTAGATCTCAGTAGAGCGATTAAAGCCTAACAATTTGTGTGAAATAGGAAACTTCATGTTCCAAAAAGAAAACATTTAATTACTAGTGTAAGTTTCTAAATTTGTTCATGAGTTTAATCACAATACCGTTAAATTAAGTTATGATATATATTGCAAATTTAACATATAAAGTGTTTTCTTACATAAGAGGTGCGTGTTTTGAAAACAACAAACATTTAGATAATTAGGTTTAGGATTAAGAAAATGTTTGGATATTTGTTAGAAAATAATTGTAACTAAATGGAATGATAAATTAAATGTTTTGTGTAATATTTACTTGGAATGACAAAACTATTGCTTAAATATCATATAAAATAAAACAAGTTGAAAAAAAGGAATAATTTATTAACTTAATTTACTATATAAGCATTTAATGAAATACACAAATTAAATTTCAAAATGAGCAATGATGAAATAGCGGAATATAGCTTAAAAATACCGAGTAGAAAATATTATTAAGGTCTGGAATTTAAACTATAAACGCGTTTTCTTTTTTTAAATTTTCTCATGACTATTTTCGATCAATTCATTCCGCATAATTGTATTTTAAGGACTATGTGCACTATAAAAAATTCTGGATCAAAATAAAAAGTATCTGTGCTTTTTACCATAAAATCTATTTATACCCAAACTTGTTACGAAACAATAATCCGATATAATGTAATTTTTGCAGTTTTGTAAAATCACTGAATCACTCTCATGAAATAAATATTACTGTTAAATAATATTTTACGGTAAAATTAATTTCCTCGTAAAATGAATTTTACAGAAAATGCTGGTATATTTAATACCGTAATTTGATCCGGAGTTTTCTACAGTGTAAGACTTCTGTACTAGAATTTGAGAATCTTGAGAATGCTGATTTATAACATTTAAAGTAAATAAATTAATGAGTTATTTTCCACATCCTTTAATCTTAACTCGCAGTAAAATTTATTAATATTTTTAAGACATTGCACCAATATTTTTAAAAACATTTTAAAAAAGCACGCAAAATTGTTTTTCTATTGTTATTCTATTTTAGTCACTCTAGTTCTTTTTTGGAATTATTTCTATTTTAGACAGTTTTAAGTTACGTCATGTTTATCAGAATTGAGCAACACGTCTCGCTGTATGATGGTGACTTAAATGGAGTAATATGATTCTGAATATGTACAGTTTAATCGATGGTTAAGGAAGCCAGAACACCAATTTGAAATACATTTTATTCCGTTAATTTTCAATTGTTTTCTATTGCTCAGTGAAATAATATGTAAGTATTCTAGTGCACCTTCGTCATCATTTATGCAGAAAAAAGTTTTTATTTTGTTTATAAGTGGTTCTACAATTTCTTTCCCTTTAATGCAGATTCACGCATAATTTATAGAATTTTCGTTAAGAAATGTATGTACGAACTAAATTAAAAATTATTCTCAACGAGTACAACTGTCGCAAAATTGCCGTACTGTAATAATATTTTTTAAATACATAAATTAGGAAGCAAAAGCTACAATGTACGGTAACTATTCCATTTATTTAGTAAATTCTCCGTTCATGTGGTAATTGTTTGCCGGAAATTCTGGTTTTTTAGATTGCAGTTCTTATTACAGCACACTTAGGAAAAAATGAAAGCTGGTTTTTTATGCTTATGCCATGATTTAAAAATTTACGATAAAGTTACCAAATTTTGTCACATTTTCCAAATTTCATCACATATTATTTTATTGGCTCATTTTACCAAAATCATAACCAAAGCACGTTGATAAAAATTACAAATCTTTTTGGTGCTCAGCCAGAAACACTGTAAATTTTAACAAAATTTTCTGATATTTTTGACTATACTTATTCATACTATACTTTTCACTGTAACAATTATAACTATACTTATATTCTCAGAATTAAAAAAAAATAGCTTAATGACGTGTTTGCAAACAAGATTACAACTTCGTTTTCAAATTTCAAACTACATTACAACATTCTTAACAAACATGGTTAGAAACTTATTTATAATCTAGATTGTCAATTACAAGACTTTACTTAAGAGCTCGATTGAAACTCCTTTAACAAAATCTATTTATATATTACGTAACAAATTCATTTTAAAAATCTATTTATTCTATGAACTTCCCTAAAAATAATTTAATTTGCATCTATTTACTCATTGCATTACAGTTTCTGAAATATGCGTTTAAAAATATTAGTTATAAAAATAAATACATTTTTTATTAATGTTGAAAAATACCAATTTTTCTTAAAAGTACAACACAGTATAAGGAGAAGGCAAATTTAATTTGCTAAGAATTTTAATCAGTCCACACCCTAACAGCTATTTTTTCAGTATTACGAATAATTTTAAATATATTAGGCTTTCTTTAAATCAAAATCAAGTATTCTTGATGATATTATTGCCATCTTATTGCCATGATACTCTTATTATGCATAGGTATTAATATAAAGATAAACAAAAGATAAACAAAAAAGATAAAGTCTAAACAAAGTGAATATATTATATATACATATATATATATATACATTTCATATATATATATATATATATATATATATATATATATATATATATATATATATATATATATATATATATATATATATATATATATATATATATATATATATATATATATATATACATATATATATATATATATATATATATATATATATATATATATATATATATATATATATATATATATATATATATATATATTATATATATATATATATATATATATATAGATAGATAGATAGATCGATAATTCAAAAAGTGCACCTTAAAAATATAATTAATTTTGCATCTGAAGAATTTTTTAATAATAAAAGAAATCTCAATCAATTTTGATCTCGGTTTTTTATTTCACTTAACTTCTAATAATTTTGCTTTTTTTTATGATTTTTAAAGAGCTACAATCTAACATTTTACTTTTGCATTTAAAAAGAAAAATGTTTATATAAATGAAATTAATTACATCGAAAGAATGGGATGAGAAAAATGATTATGAGTTCAATATTTATGAGTCAAAAGTCTCTTAAAAGTAGAGTTAAAAATACTCTTCGAAAGAGTTGTAAAAAATAGATAGAAGGAAATTTCCTCCGTTTTCGAAAAAAAAAATAATTTAAATATGACGACAAAGTAGAGTTTCGAGGAAGTAAAAAAATTCAATTCCTCCTCTTCCTTTCCCAGGATGGAGGAAAACACAATTGGCGTGTATATTATACACCTTCAGAAAGGATGGGGCAGAGGAAAGGCCTACTGACACTGTAAAATTCAAATATTTTTTTTCTCGCAATGAAATTTTTTTTTCATTTATTCCAATAAAACGAATATTTTGAAATATTTCATTTAAACAATACTTAAGAAGACTTACACTTAAGGAGAGTTTTGTGCACTTATTCCCATGAATTATTTATATTATTTATATTTTTTTATAATAAACACTAAAATAATTTTTAATCAGAGTGCTTGAAAATAAATAAAATAAAAAAAGGCTGTTATGACCATTAAATCTGGACACATACACAATCTCGACAAACAATCTTCAACCATTTGCTTTATCAGTCGAAAAAAAATTTTTCTTCAATTTTCTTAGCTTGCAGAAATGCCTCGATTGATCAACTCTATCAATACCATTATTAGAAACCGTTATGAAACATTTTCTTCAGAATTTTTTAACTTCTTAAAAAGTTGAATTAGGAAAAATTTAAGTTCAAAAGAGAACTTTCTAATTTTTCGCACTGTGTACAATAACAATGATCATAACATTTTACGAATCAAGTGTTACCCCATTTAGAAGAATTTTTTTTTAAAAAAAAAAAGGTGTAGATGTCCAGTTTATAATTCTGTTTTCGAAAATAAATGGCAATGAAAATCAAGTTTTGAGTTAGTTCAATGCAAACAAATAAAATAATTTTATAAAAAAAATATTTCAGTTTCCGAAAAAAATTTATAAAAATAAATTATTTTTAATTCAACAATATATTGTTTTAATATTTTGCTCAATTATTTTTTATTAATTCCTAGGCTTTTTTTTCATAAAATTTAAACAATCCAAGATTTTCAAAATTAATCAAATCGCATCATAATTTCAAGTTATTTGAATGAGAAAAAAGATCTTTCGACCTAAAAACGTTTAAACAATATAATAGATTTTAAACATAAAGTCGCTATATTCATTTAAATTTAAATTCAAATTAAATTCATATTAAATTCGATATAAAATACTATTTTAATGCATTGTAAGGATACATTTACCAATCTGTAACTTTTTTCAACTTATAAGCCCTGATAATTTTTAAAAAAATATTTTAGACATTATTCTTCCAATGCTTATATCGAAAGAAAAGAAAATGATATTTTTAGACCCGATGTTTCTTAGAAAATTTACACCTTGATACATGCATTTTTTCGTCTCTCTATGAGTTATCTCCTTTTTAATGCTAAATATTAAGCAAAACAATATTTTCAAAAAATTTTTAAAACTGTTAAGAAAGTTTTAAATCAATAAAATCAATAAGTTATCAATAAAAATATCACAGCAGGAAAACAAAAAATAACTTGTTATACCTCATTGTTAAAATAAAGATACTCAAAATTTGTAAGAAAATCAATTTAACTCTTAATTCTCATTTATTATCTATAAAAAATACAAAATTATAATTTGTAAGGTGATAATGAAGAAATGGAACTGTGTATGAAACAAGCATTAAATTTGACCGAAATTAATAAAAATGCAGACGTTCAATTTTACAGCACTGTAGTGATATGGTTAACAGGGTGGTAAAAAGAAATCTTGTAAGAAACTTAGGTATTTTCCAAACGAATAAAAAAGTTTTCTAATGAAGATCACAGTTTATATCCCTTGTTATTGATACGGTGCATGTTTTGTAAAGTTTTTAGGAAGTAATGAAAGTTCAGTTTCCAGTTCAAAATTAGATTAAAACATTAAAAAAAAACAAGATATATAACATTTAACTAGCATTCTTTAAAATATTAATTATTCTCTGAAATGAACTAAATCCAAATTTTATTTCAGTTTTTGGAGGAAATAAAGTGGTGTGAATGCCAATATATATATATATATACATACATATATATATATATATATATATATATATATATATATATATATATATATATATATATATATATATATATATATATATATATATATATATATATATATTATATATATATATATATATATATATATATATATATATATATATATATATATATATATATATATATATATATATATATATATATATATATATATATGCAGAGAGAGAGAGTATAAATATTTAATGTAAATTAAGCAATGCATAGAAATTACTTATACACTTCCTTAACCAAGAAACGAGGCATTATGTAACTCCTGAGACAGATAATTTTCTAAACGAATAAAACATTTATAAAGCTTTCGTAAACTTGGAACTGTTTGTTCAAAGATGCCCTACGGCGGGCACCTTTAAACAATTTCTTAGAAAAGTCCATAGTTTTCGTACTTAAAACTTATATATTCTAAATTTTTCTGTTCATTCAAAATGCCTATTTATTCTTTAACTCATGAAACTGAAACTGAAATTTATCTGAATAAATATAAAATATATAAAGCTGTTAGGAAAAAAAATCTTTTGTTCAAATGTGTCCTCTGGTTTGAACAGAGCTGAGCACCTTTTAACAAATGAATTAATATATACTAAGGTACTGTTTTATTGCAACACTAAGTTATGAAAAATTTATCGAATGATTAAATCAAAATAAAACAGTTTAATTTTGCTAATTATAGCCATTTAAATTATTTCAAAGCACTTAATTGATTATAGCTCATTCTGTTAATTTTTTTACAATGTCCCCTAATTCCTCTTTCATTATCAAGTAAATATTTTTTGCATGAGTCTGAACTTAATATTGTCATTAATCATTTACATATATTCTTTTTTCATCTTTTTGTTTCTTAACTGCTTGACCTTATTTTTTTTTTAGGTTCTTAAAAAGTTTGTCTTCTTGCTTCGTAGAGAAATTATTACGTTATTTCTGAAATCTTATATTCCATTTGACTTCGGTTTTTGGTTTCATGCCAATTTTCTAAATAATATTAGCTTTATAATCATATGCAATTCCAGTGGCATTATCGCGTGTCAATTAAATGATGGAAGAATACGCCATTCTACAACTGATTTTAGAAAAATTCAAAATGTAATTTGAAAATTGGGCATTCGAAAATAACTAATTTCACTCTAGTATTTTTTGCCCTTATACTCGATATAATAATAATCTAAATTTAACTCAATGTGCATCCCACTATAGATATATGTCTATATGCATGTGGTATGCCTATAAGTCCTTTTTGATGTCTTGATCCGTTTGAGGTGTTTTCTGCTTTTTTTGCTGCATTTTATTTTACAGCTTTTCATAAGCCATTGTGTATTTTCTTTACCAGAAATAAAAGAGCTGATTAAATATATTTGTAAATGGTTGCAAAAATATATGTTAAAAATGAAATGTATACAAATTTTTTATTAATTTTTTCTTCGTTATCGGTAACCATTTTAAAGGACGCAAAATAATGCTTTATCATGCATTTAATTTGTATTTGTGGACATCAACAATACTCAATAAATTCCTAGGAAATTTCGAAAAAGGTGCGCTTTTTTTTTAAAGAAACGTTAAAAATTTTATAATAATTAAAAAAAAATATTTTTTTACAATAAAAATTTATCTGCCCTTGAATAATTTGTGATTCAATTTATGACAACATCTCCCTTTAATTCAATTCTGTTATTGAAATCCTTTTGTATAAATTGATAATTTATGCAAACATGAAAATCTCAACAAAAAAATGCAATCATCATTTTTTTTACATATCACATAAGTGCTACTATATATTGATAGTTTTGTTTCAGAATATTTAATTCTTTATCGATTTTTATGACTACCCTTCCCCAAGGGCATTCCTGGAACATGAGAGTGGCAAGAAGTGAATATATGGAATACCATTTGCAGTTGTATGTTTTATAAGCGTAGCTGTTATTGACAAGACCTAATCAGTGAAGCAGCAGGACAGGAGTATGGAATAGTTAGGTATCATGGATTAATAACAGGCTTGCATCAGATCAAATACACCTGCTATGTGTTCATTGTACTTTGGAGGGATATTCATTCAGCCAGAAGGGTACAGGGTGTGGAGATAGGTGGTCATCCTATTTACCCCATACCATACTCCCTCGTCTTTTGATAAATAATACTCCTCGCTGTACTATGATTATCCAACAATAAAGTTTTCTTCAATTATTTTGCTATTTGCAAAATATGATATCTCCGCTTGCTCATTAAAGCAAAATAAATATGACTTCTGTTTTTGTTGGGTTGGGGTTCAATTCCTGGGGAATAAACATTGAAAAGTTAATTAGTTCATTTATATTATTCTAATAGGATGACATTGATATTGAGATATAAAATTGATATTAAAAACATTATTTTCTTAGTTATTGGTTTTCTTAATTGCTAGATAATATCAGCGCAGTTATACTAGATTTGACTTGTAGTGTAAAAGAATATGTTAAAAGTTATTAATACTAGAAAAAAATTTATTAACTAATTAGTTAATTTTTATAGGTTTATGATTCTTGTAGGTAATTTGAAAGGTAATTTGATTCTTTAAAAAGTGTGAATTTTTAAATTGACTTTTTGTTTCTGTTATTTGTTGTCTAAAATTGATTAATCTAATAGTGAATGAGACACGTTTTT
This sequence comes from Parasteatoda tepidariorum, assembly GCF_982258835.1. NCBI lineage: Eukaryota > Metazoa > Arthropoda > Arachnida > Araneae > Theridiidae > Parasteatoda > Parasteatoda tepidariorum. The sequence continues at coordinate 59,126,259 of NC_141765.1, forward strand.
TCCGCGAACATTTTGTGAACTGTAATATGCAATTCAGAAAATGTTATTGCAGAAGAATTTGATATTTAAAATTATTATTTGTAAAAATTTTACAAACTCTACATTTTCTGATTTTTTTTTATAATTTAGAATAATTTTTTATAAATTAAATTTCAAAAAAATAATTAAGATTTGATTATTTGTTTAGGTAATAGGATGAATAAAACTTTGAAAAATGACACCACACAGATTATTTTAATTTTAAATTATGTTGTTCAATTTTATCAAGAGCAAACCTTTTTCTCTAAAACTGAAATTTAAAAGCTACCATGACTTCGTCACTCTAATGAATGAAATATCGCTTTTGTGAGACAAATTAGTTTAATCAGTGAGACTGCTGCTTAAAGTAAAGATTCAAATAATCTTACTGAATTAAATATTAAGGAAATTTAAAATTCCAAATACAATGGTTGAAGTCAACTTTTTAATTATTACATTTGAATCACGAAAATTTACATTATTGACAATATAGCATTAGATACTTAAGTCAAGTCCAATAAGGAGGGAAACCAATATTAGAACTCTTGGAGGTTACGAAATTTGATGGTATTTAATGTACTATCATACACAGTGCAACAGCACGTGTACCTGTATAGTTAAAATCGCAAAGATTGTCTTTTCAGGATCTAAAATCGAACATTCATGATTTATAAACGCTAAATAGCAAGTACTATTTTTTATCGGATTATAAAATTCAACACTGAATTTACATTTCATAAATGAAAATATTATTCCTTGAAATTCGTGTACCTGGAACTCAAAACATTAAGGAATATGAAAAATGTGATTTAAATTTCAAATGTTGGTGACGAATGTTGGTGAATGAATTTCTCTCAAACAATAATTTTAATTAATATTCGAAAAGCTTATCCTAAATTGCGTTATTAATGCAATTTTATTTTAATAATAACTGAAAAAAACTTGAGTGAAAAGTTATAGTTTTATCATATGTACTGTACATTTCAAGAAAAAAAAATTTATTGAAAAATGCAACGAAAACAATTTTTGCTTTTTTTACATAATTTATTTGATTATTTACATTCTACTTTTCACACAAGTTAATAATTTTTTTATTATACTCTTTATTATTAAAGTTTTAAACTTTTTATTATTATTGTCATCATTAAATATTCTCATTAAATATAAACTTTTGCTAAACATGTTTTATAATTGGGTGTAAGAAATTTTTCATTTTCAAGTTCTAGGAACATGGCGAAACTGCAATGCGTTAAAATGGCATTAAGGGTCTCAAGCGAGAGATAAAATGTGCCATATTGTGTCTGATTTCGTAACTTGGATTATCGTTTACACTATATAACACACATATTTAAATTTTAACTCATTAACAGCTAAAATAGCATTGTAGTTGTACTTAATATTTTGATTACAGATTAAAGTAACAAAAAAATTACTATCTATGATTTTCTTCTGCAGACTGCACATAATATACAGCTAGTTGCAATTATTTATTATTGAATATTTAAGCATAAGTGAAATTAAAAGTATAAACGAATCATTCGCTTGTGTGTTTATCGAGTCTTGCGTTATTTTTGGTTATTTACTCATTTATTGGGGAGAATGATGTATCTTGAACCAGTGTAACAATTCGGACCAGTGTAAAATTTAACCATCGAGGGGAAAATTTTCACCTATATGTCCTGTGATACCAGTGAAAAAAGGGTCTATAAGCTTTGCTGGTGACCAGTCATGTGGTAGAGAATTTTTTCTTTGGTTCACTGTATGTAGGAAAAAGAGTTATCATAATTTTTAAGAAATATTGTAAATTGATGTTTTTAGTATTTGATATATTTGAAAATATTTTTTTCTAAATTTAATTTAAATTTATTTGAAATAAAACTATGTATATTTCAGTTTGTTTTTTCTTTCAACTTTTAGAACTTAGCACTTTCCAAAAATAACTAGTAAAACATTAAATAAATAATCTCAAAATTCCTGAAAACAAATTAAAGTAATACATCTAAAAAGATATATACTCCATTCAATAAATTAGAAATCTTAAATTACTGTTTAATTAGTCCGCGTTTTGCAGGAATAGTAGTCTATATTCTTGAAGGCATCAACTCGAAAGGCTTCTGGATTACGTTTATGTCCAGAAAATACCATGGTTTAGCTACGCAAACTTTAAACTTTAAGGTCATGCAAATTAGGTGAAAAAGTTCATTGCTGTCGGAAGTGCGCAAAATTAAAAATGGACCACTATGAACAACTTTTGATCTAATGATCGTATCTTCACGTTCTGGGGCTCAATCTCCAAGGTTCAAGCGGGGAAATATTCGACCAATTTGCTCAAATTTTGCATTTTGCCTTTTAAAATTACATTCGATAAAAAATTGGAAAAAAATATTGTAATTGTATACCTTACAGATCCAAATTTTTTAAACTTTATTAAATAAAATAATAAAAAATAATAAATAATCACTAAAAGTAATTTTTTGCATGGTATTACCTTTGCTAAACTAAGTTTATAGATGTGTGTAAAATTCTTCAATTCGCTTAAAAATTTCTCGAGATATGGTGAAATACGCTAAAACTAAAATTAACATTAAAGGGTCCAAATTTGAATTGTTGACCTTGCCAAACTATTGGGACCATATTTCCTAGATTGTGGCTACCCCCTATATTTTGTGCGTCAGAATTTCGAATCCGGGGAAAAAATTGTATGTTCATTCAGAAAAAGTATGTTTTTGTATCTGGTTTCGTAACTTAAAATATCGTCTGCACTAATTAATTAGCATATTTAAGGTCATCCCCTCGAACCATTAAGAATGAGTTCTTAGAACTTGAAGATTTGCTCATTAGATCAAAAGAATAATGAGAAAAGAACATTGTGGTGTATTTATTTATTTATTTTGGGCATTGTATATTTCCAATAAGTCCAAAAAATTTCCACTGAGTTAAAATCCAAGCTGTTCGATGTATAGAAAAGCTATTAAAAGTCAAATTTATGTTCAGTGAACCAGTTTTGAACACTTCTAAAGCGATAAATAGCTGCATTATCGCTTGCGAAGTATCCGTTAACTTCGAAGTAAAAATAAAACATTACACGATACAGTTGACCCATCAATATTCACATGCTTTCTTTCTTTCTTTTTTTTTTAACCTTTGAGAAAAACCAAGGCACCACTTCCATACCAGCAGAACATGTCCCACATTATGAAAGTCTCACCAAACCATTCTACAGGTTTCTAATAGATAGGCTAGTGTGTTTAATTATATGTTAATTAGTTTTGAGTCTCATCGAATTAAAATTGAGAAATATTATAAGACATTTTTGTATTAAGATTTAAAAAACGTAAGTAATAAAAAATAAGATTGGTAAATCATGAAAAAAATTCAAAATGTCAGTATCTGTAGAATTGAAAAAATAAAGCTAAATATCCCATTGATATAAAAGCGTATTTTCTTTGTGCATTTACTAAAATTCAACAATTTCTTACTAATAACAAACAAACATTATTTTTTATAATTGTGATGACCGCAACACAAACTTTAAAACTAAATTTGTAAAATAATTCCTAGTTAACTGAACTATACCATTTTTAGACTTAATAAAGACACAAAGTTTTAATTGATATAATTATGATTGAAGATGACACGCTGAAGCGAGCTTTCGTCAACATCTGAAGCAATTAAAGCTAACTTAAACGTGGCCTAGAATCAATAACAGTTTCACTATCTTGGCCTATTGTAATTATTTTTGTATAATAATTCATTGCATATAATAATTATTGTGTACTGTGTAGCTAAAAAGTACCTTGTTAACTACAAGATTATCATAATACGAGAATGAAATTAATATCTTAATCACCATGAGTTCATTAAAATTCAAAGAATTATAACTAAGTTTTAAACAAAAGAATAAATATATTTCATAAACTTATTTGAAAACTTCAGCATAAGATTTAACTTTGTCATAAAAACTACTTTAAACTATTTAAATAATACTATATATTTTATAAACGTATTTGAAAAATTCAGTATAAGAGTTAACTTTCATGTCATAAAAGCTGCATTAATTTATTAAAATTATTTTAATTCTTTTAAGTCGTTCAATCATTTTGGTTTGAAATGTATTGTTGAAAGTTTAAATAAACTGTTATGCGGTTGTTTTTTTCTGTTATGTTGTTTTCATTTTGCGAAACTAAACATATTTGTTTTCGGATATTCATTCAGTGTGTCATTAAACTTTTAAGCATGTTTTTTTTTAGATTTACTTAGATTTTGAATGTTGCAGTTGCTATTTTGAACTGTGCAAAATTCTTTTCACTTAATCCAATGGATCCTTATTAATTTAAACTAGGAAGAAAAGGTAAAAAAGTTATATTTATTGAAAATTTAAATGATTGATTAGAGTAAACTTGAAGGATGATATACAAATTGGATAATGAAATATAACCTTGCTTAATTTTCATTAAATTTCTATAAATAAACTATTTTTGTTATCATTTTTTTTTTCTATAAAACATTAAAATATTATATTTAGAACTATTATTTGTTTTTCAATTGAGAATATTTTACCAAAACAATTTTTAAAAATATTAAAATACCTGTCACAAAATTATACTATATTATAGATAATTTTCATTTTATAAGAACGAAGAAAAACTTAAATAATTACTTAAATCTTATTTCCTTATTTTTGACTAAATGCTAGAAAGAAAACTGACATACATTAACAAAAATACCTTTCATTGTTAAATGTTTCAAGTTTCAAAATGCAATTCCTGGCAAAGTGGGGAAAATTTTTTATAGTTGAGCATTTCACCATTTTTCGGTGCAACCAATATGCATTACCATCCATTAATATCAGTGAGTTTTTCAAAAACATATGTTCTAAATAAGAACTGGAGAAGTTTCAAAACCATTATAAAATAATTTGAAATTTATAAGAAAGTGTTTTCTTCTGCACGAATAGGAAACACAGTTTCCTACAGAAACATCTTTGATTTTCAAAATCTCCCCAAACCATTACATTTTCTCATGTAATATAAATGAAAAATAAGTATTGAAGCTCAACTTGCAATTTTTGCTCAACTTGTAACATGAGTCACAACTAACAAAATCATTAAGATTTAACATCTGCTTCATTCGCAAATAGCATTTGGATAAAAGTTATGACAAAATAAGCTGATTGAATTTCCATCTACATTCTGAAAACAGTACCGCTTAAATTAAAGGTACCAACCTACTATATAGTTCATTTTCTTCATATTAGAGTTACATAGCATATGTACCTCATCATAAAGAAAGCATCACGGGAATAAAACATACAAAGGTAGGGATAAAAATTAAAAACTAAAATCGGTAATTAAAATAAATGGCAACTCTAAAAATTTAAAAATCGGTTGCAAAAAAAGTAAATTAGTCTTTATCACATAGTTTAATGTCTTCAAATAAATAAATCTGGTTACAATATCTTTGGGTTCGTTAATAATTTTCAATTCATTTGGTTCGTCAATAATTTTCAATTTTCATTCATTTGGTTTTGGTTCGTTATACTGAGATAAAAGCTAATGAAAAGAAATTCTTAGCTTTTCTTATTTTAATATTGAAACCACTTTTTTTTTACATTTTTGAGTACCGTACGAACACTGCATATTACATTATGATTTCACCGACTAACTACGTTAACCAATAGAACCCTATATCTTAACTGATAGAACCCATCATAATGTCCGATTCTGTCGACTCTGAATTTGATGAATATCAGTGTTTTAGCCGTGGAGAAAAATACAAAAAAACAACCGAAAATGATGGTTCAATGCATGTCCTGGACTGTACAAACTTCGAAAACGTTTGGCAAATACGAAGTAAAGTTTTATTAGAAGTGATTGATTTATTCTGTACATTATTAGATTTCGTTTATACAATTCTTTTTACTAATTTTCTAAAATAAAATGTATTCCTTAATGTATTCCTATTGCAAGTTTTTCATTGCTAAATGCATGAAATGTGGAATTTTTCATATTTGAATTTCACCTTTTTTGTACTAGATGTCCATCATACATCGGCGTTAAAGACAAATACCCACTTGTTAGTTTAATTTCAAACAATTTTTTCGTATTTTGCCTTCAATATTTACTTTTTTTTTTTTTTTTTTTTTTTTTTTTTTTTTGCTCAAAACATGTTGAGTTCATGAATAAGAATTTAAACTATTCAAAAACATTTCTTGCATCTTCATTCTTATAATTTTCATTTTGATTTGAAAGAACTATGGCAATAATAATAACTATGGTGCAATATAGAGTATCTCAAAATAACCCTATACTGTACCTTTGCAATATGTACTTCAATAACCGGTACTCGAGAATAGAACGACAGTCACGTTAAACCTTCAAATTTTAGAATTCAGTGTTTCGCTTAAATTCAGCCTCTGAAGTCAAAGGTACTGTTTTTAGAGTGTCTTTTAAATGTCTCAGATTAAATGAAATCCAGTAAAACTTAGGGTAGATATGGACACAAACCTGAATTTGAAAGCTCTCACTACTTTTAAAATGCCCCGTTAAAAAAAAAATATTATTTTTATTAGAATGATAAATGAACTTTTACAGTTCTTAGATTAAATGATAAATGAAGGATAAATGAATGATAAATGATAAAGAATGATAAATGAACTTTTATAGTTCTTAATAATTAATGCAAAAAAACTATTTCTTGGAGAGTAATTAATTATTTTTGGAAGTATGCAAGCATCTGGGTTTAAAAAGAAAAACATTTTCTCCATAATGTAGGAAACGAAACAAGAGTAACTAAACGCATGCCACGATCCTTCTACACAAATAAATACAAAAAGTTTAAAAATAAAAGTACTAATAAGTAATTTTGAATTTAATATCCTTGAAACTATTATATTTTAAGCCAATTGATTAAATTTATGGCAATTTTCGAATGATGCAAGAACCTTGTTCTAATGTTATGTTTCCTACGTGTGATGCATATTGCTGGAAAAATACTTAAACTTATTTAGTCCTCGCCGCTAACCTGGACTTAACTTTGCTTTCGTACCATTTCTTGTATTGTTTTCTGTCTCTTATTATGTCAAATATATATTACTGAGTAAAGTAAATTCTTAAAAGACCTATATCAAGAAAAGATTCCTGACATATTTTTTATTTGAGAAAATTATTTGTATTAATACACATTAATTAAATTTTGTTTAGGACAATTATGTTTACTTATGTTATACTCAAAGGTTTTTTTTTAATCAAATATAATATTAACTTAATAAGACGCAATTTATTTTTAATTTCAAATAATTATTAGAATAAGTATTTAAACATTTTAATTAATTAATTTATTTGTTTTGCGATGAAAAAAACGACTTTAACTTAAAATAATTAACTCTAAAAAATGCAACTAATCTTTATTTGAACTTCAGAACTTAAATTTTTTGGATCAAAACTTTAAAATAAACAAGGAATACAATAAATGGTATTGATACATTTCTTTCTTTGATTGGGGTTGCAATGTTTTCAAATTTTGTCATTAAATCAAATACATCATTTTACTTTGAATAATTATCCAATCATTAAAAATGACATTTATGCAATTAAAATACAAGAACATTGTTTTAAAAGTAACTGCCATCACAAAGTTGGTTGAGGAAAATGCATTCTCCATAATTTGTCTCTAAGGATTAAATCCTGCTTATAGCGCGACGCCGTCCGTAACGATGACATAAGTTAAATTACACCACATCTCCTTCCTTATATAGTAATTTCCTTTTATTGTATACAATTAACTTCGACGCTACCTTTGAAAATACTCAACGTTTTCTCAATGTAAATTTCAAAATATTTGAAGCAGATTAACTTTAAAACTAATGTTTTATTTAATTGTTAAGGAAAATTAAAAATAATCTATCTCTATTTTATTTTTGAAAATTTTGCATCGTCATGGAAACAGTGTTAAAATAACATCTGAATTATGGGATTTTTAATATAAAAACTTGATTACGATTAAAAAAATATTTTTCAAAAGCAAAAGCTGAAAGAAAATTTATTTGAGACTTAAAAGACAGGATGCAGATTTCTAAAAAGTACAATATAGGAAGTACAAAAATTAAAGCTTTCTTTTTTTAAATATAGATAATTAATTTATTTTTAGAATTTCAATCCACTATTCTGCTGAAGTCTACAAATCAGGATTTTTTTCTTCAACACTTCTCTAAATATTATTGACTTCAAGAGCTTCCAATTGATCTTCAACTCTATTTAGAAAAATATGTTTCAGAGATTTTTATGTCTATTTTGTCTCCTTTGCTACCATCGGATCATGCATCAACCTTTACAGAAGTTTCTAATTCGCAAAACAAATAAAAAAAAAATATTTTGAAGCTTTCATTTGATGCTTTTTAGAAATGCACAATTATGATTTCAATAACCTAGTACCTACTACAAACACTGTTAATGAATGACAAAGTTAAATAATAATGGAAGAAAAATATTTTTCAAACATTTACAATATCTAAATTTATTATCATAAGTTATCAAAGAAATCTTCAACGAAAATAAATGAATTACAAAAAAGTTAATTTAGTTTTAGAAATTATGTAAAACTAATGCTATACTCTATTTGAGGCTGGCTGTGTTTAAAAAGTACCCAACTACCTTTTTTGACTAAAATATAATTTTTTGCTTTTTTGATACAAAGTAAAACTATGAAAGTTTCTCTTTATTAGACCACTTGAGTTTTGTTCCTACTTTCAATAAAACAGAAGTTAGGGTTATGATGGTAAAAAAAGTCATTTATTCAGGCTATTACATGGGTAATGTGCCTTTTTTCATCCTTTTTCCCAGAACTAATTTCTTGGTTGTTTTTCTTCATTTCAAATGTAATATCCAAAATATTTAAGTTAGAAATACTCAATATTTTTCATGTTTTCTATACATATATCTAGGGAACAGACTACAGGCTAGTTGGTTTAACTATAATTTAATATTTTACAGCTGAAATAAAATAACTAATCTCAATATTTGGCTTTTTTTTGCCAAAAAAGTTTCGATGTTTGCTGTAATATATTTAAATACTAATATTATGTCTAATGAGCAGTGTTGTCCCTAAGTTGAGTTTTTATGAGCATTGTAAAGCAAGAATAAGGAAAAAATAATAAATTTCGACTAAACTATAATAGGAAGTTGATTTTTGTTCTTTTTATACTAGTTTCCCCCCATATTTTCGAAATAATTATTTTTCATTTTTTTCGTATTCATACCATGTTTTAATGTATAATACACACATCAATCCGAATAAAAAACTACTAAATTGCAAGATTAAAAATTGTGCTACTAAGATGTTCAGGTACCAAAATAGTTTTACTTTCAATTTAGGATAAAATTACTTTCATGACTTATTTTTAATTAGAGCAAACAAAATTAAACAGTATTATATAATTTAAGCAAAAAGAAATAATAATAATATATATGCATAGTTTATCCCAAATTGGAAAGAATTACGTTTTTCAGCTTTTTTCTGCAAATAATATTACATTAAAAACTATTTGTGATTTATTAATATGCAGACATGCCAACAATCAGTCTGTATCAGAGTAAACTATTATAAATTTTTATTTAGCATCCTTGTATAAATTAAGTAAAATTGTTTACATTTGAGCTAAAGTGAAGGGAGCATACATACACGTAAAAAATATATGTGTTTAGATGCTTGGGGAATATGCGCATGTAAAAAAATACATTTAAAAACATGCTATATTTAGTTAATTATAAATAGGGAGTCAAGGAGACTAAAAACTGAAATTACGAGTTTCTTATTATTTAAAAGAGTTATCAATTATATTTTAAAAAGTTAAAAAATACGTTTATTTATATATTATTTTAATTTGAAAGCGGGATAAAATTTAGTTTCATTTTTCCTCATTTCGAACGTCAAGTATTGCTGAAATTTAAAAGGCTCTTTTAAACAATTTTTTTCTGCTTGGATAATATGGTATAATTACTGAGATCAAAGAAAAGTATGGACATTTTATTTCAAAAGCAAACAATTTCAAACAATTTTAATATCAAAGCATAATAGTCACATTTTAAACAAAAATCAAAAACCTTGTTATTTGAATTTTTAAATTTCAAATAATTGAAGAAATATAACTAATGGAAGATTTCTGAGCATTTTTTAAAAATTTATTAGGAAGTAAAACTGTTTAAAATTCCAAAACAATGCATGCATTTGTTTTAAAAAAAAACAAATCAAAAATGTAACTCGGACATCGATAAATTTAGAAAAATAATAAATTATTTTGATATTTCTAATATTTTCAAACAAAAAAATAGGCATTTAAAAGCAATATATGGGTTTAATTTATTGGTTATAAAATTAAATAATCGAGCTGTTTAAAAAAACTGATTTCATATTGGTCACGTGAATGCCTTCTTAATAATTCCATATGCTTAAATTTAACGATTTTAAATTATTTGAAAACAATATATTTCAAAAAGGTAGTACTCAATTTTACATTTATCTCACATAGTTTGCCCACAACAATTCTCATATATCAGCTTAAGTCAAATTGTTTATTAATAAAAATTATCTGTACTATTCTTTAGTTTGTTATTATCACTACTGAAAGTAATTAAATTCTCATTAAAATGCAGTATAATATTTTTAAGTAAAAATATTTTCTGACACTTTGATATAAATGAAATAAATTAATGAGACTTTCAAGGCTTTTGAAAGAAGAAAACGAAGAGCTAGAACATCAAAATTTATGAAGGAAATGCGGAAGTAATGTAATGTTCACGCATCACCGAAAGGAGAATTCAACTCAAGTGCATTTCCCCAGAAGACCTCCTTTTCTCATATAAAAGATTCTCTCTTTTTAAGAGGCGCCTTTAGGGTAATCTGCCCCCTTAGAACCTCTTTACGCTGTACAGGTCTCCCCCTTTTCCACCTGTTTAGGAATTTAGTGAGATATTCCCAAAAGTTCAATGAACGTGTAGTGCTTTAGGTCAAGTTTTTCTCGGGTCTGTCAAATTCTATTGATGTACCAGTGTATAGGTGTAATGAAAGGGGTAAAATTTAAAAAAAAATCGGGTTTTTTTTTCTCCTTTGCTTTTTATTAAGAAATTTATCTAAAAACATTGCACTAAAAACTATTTTCATTCTTGCTTTAATATTCTGGGGTTTAGTTAATTGTTTGGAAATATTTCTTTAAAAACTCGTTTAAAGAGGTTATTAATATTTTCTAGCTGCATTCAAAAACATTTTTGGATGTATCTACAAATGTTATGGCAAAAAAAGTTTTTTTAAAGACCCTGATATTTTTTATATATGCTAGATGCCATGTTTCAGTTCATTATTTCTGCAATTTGTTTGCAGTCGTAAGTGTTTTTAATATTACGATGGCAATTGCAAATAGCATTTAATTGGAATTACAATTGGAACAGACATTCCATTTAGCATAAAATAAAAGTTTTATTTAAAGCATAAAATTTTGAACCCGATGAAGAAATGCATTTTTTTGGTAGGGTAAACTAACCAGTGAAGGAACACTTAAGCTTCGCTTGCCTCTTAAAAAATCATATTAATTTCAAAATTCGCAATTTTAGTTAAATGACAGCGTCAACATATTTTCTACTAATTGTTACTAATTTTTTAATTATGTAAAAAAATTGCAGAGAACTTACATAATATTGTTTTAAAGTTCTGGAGGTTCAAATAACAAGTAGTAAGAAGACCAAGTGAAGGAACACAAAATTTCCTAGTAAAGGAACACTTAGTTTTGGTTATTTTTTAATCCTCTTTATGAATTTGCATGCCATACAAATATCTGAAAACTAGCCTATTCTTGAAATTATAACATACAAATACTTGAAAAATGTTAACTTTTTTTTGTAATCATGAATTGAAAAGTAAAGTGTCAACATATTAACACTTATTGTTCATTCACTGGGAAATCTATGCTCAGTAAAGGAACAGGCCTGTTTCTTCACTGGTTAGAAGTTGTGTTTTGTATTTTTAACATACTTTTGATGCAAAACATCAATAAAGGTATAAGAAAATTATAGTTTTTCTTTCATTTTCATTAACAGAAAAAACCCAGTAAAGGAACACTTGTTCCTTCACTGATTTTTCATCGTTTGGTGATCCAGTTAATAAAGACCCCCTTATCTCAGTACTTGATTATGCTATGATGCTTAAAAAAAATAAAACGTAACTTCAATAGCTATATTTTGAATTCTTATTTTCACAGTGAGAAAAATAAAACTATTACATGCAATTAATTCCACTTCAAACATATAAATACAAATACTCACTTTATAATTTTTTTCAAAGAAACAAGGTTTGCAGAGATAATAAAAAGTTTAACATTTTTTCCAGAGGAGTCTGTGTGACCAGGTAATCCAAAACATTGCTAGATGACTTCCTATTGTTTGGCAGTAAGCTATTGTTACCAATCAATCTAAAGAAAAACTTTCAAATTTTTATTCTTGATCAATATATATGAAATTATCCTTCACTGGTTGGTTCACCCTACCAAAAAAAAAAGTTTAAAGTATACTTTAAAAAAGGAAAGATTACAAATTTGTAACATTTCCATTACAGCTTTCGAAGTCCCGCAGTGGACTGATCGTTCAGACACGGTTCCCAGCAGATCACCGAAGTCAAGCATCACTGGCTGCTGTCAGTGTGCGGGTGGGTGACCACTTGGATCAGTTTGCGTAGGGACCGAGGGTGTGCGGTATTGATCCTCGTTTAACTGTGCTACCGTAAAGTGCTTAACTTCATGTGCAGGTAGTTGAGCTTCCGAAGTGGGGGTGCCATCCCCTCTGGAGAGGATCAAAATTGTGATGGCATGTCTTCGGATCATCTTCATGAATGTTTCCCAGACCGTTGCCAATAGCCCATTGTGCAGCTCTAGTGCGACGTAAATGAACTACAACAACTACAACAACTTTCAAAACAAGTGAATTAAAACATTTTTCTGAAATTAACTGAGCATTTTATAAACTTTTTTCTTATAAAATTTTATTTCACTATCAGAATAATAGAAAATAAAAATCACTTTAGAAAATAGAATAATAAATATTCATTTATGTGAACAATAATAATGCGTAATGATGAACTCAACCAATGTGAAAATTCTAAGTGCTATAGCATAAAAAAATATTAAAATCAAAGTTGGTAAAAAAAAATATGTTAAAACTATAAGACCATTAAGATTAATTTAAGTGACGAAATCCCAAACTTCCACTAATTAACCTGTTAAGCTTCATTAAAAAAACATTGCAATCGATTCTTTCTTGTTTTGCATACCTGAAAATGTATTTAAAAATATTGAAACCATGACAAAACATTAAAAAAATTAAAAGTTGACTCTCGTATTAACCTCATAAGACAAAATGAGTCACCTTTGTTTTTATATTATAGAAATCAAAAATGCTGCGAAGCCCTTTTTCAATAAGCTCTGGGCCTATTGCTTTAGCAGTAAAATTTGTATTCTTAATAGTTTTGTTACATTTAATTTAAAAATGTTACAGTAAAATACTCTAAAACTCACTATGATAAATACACTCTCGAAATTGTTAACATCCTAAAGGACATGGAGAATGCGATAAATGGTCTTTACAGGGCCTCGTTTCGTATTTTTAATTCTGATAGATAATTTCGCCCTTGGCCATTCTCCAAACTCCCTTCCATGTTCTTTCAATTTTCGTCCAAAGTTAGTTTTAAGCAATATCGTCTGATATTGCTTTCCTCATCCGCTTAGAGGACTCTAACCGCATACGCTCTGATTGCTGTTCTAGAATAAAGAAAGGACGAAACTAATTTCTTCCTTGATAGATCTGATTTTAAATGATATTTTTTACTTCCATGTTACTTTCTTAACTTTATTATTGCAGAAGTTCAATTTGACATCTCACCCGCAAATCCTTAGCCATTAATCAAGATTTAAAAAATATCACGCAAAAAATTGTTTTGGAAATTGAAAAATAAAGATAGGTGAAGATTTGATATAAAAATTGGAAATTCAAATATTTTCCAAATTTTATTAACATTCAATCCAATTTTTAGCTATTCAGCATAAATAAAGAAGACATAAATAGCAATAAAATGCTAAATCAGTTCCTCTAACAATGTTTAAACAAGTTCTATGGTAACTTATATAAATGAAGGCAAATCAAAAAATTTTTATTCCTTAGAATAAATATTGTTTCTTTGTCAGTTTTGCGAAAATAAATACGAATTATTATGTATAAACCCACCTATGTGAAAACATTAGTAACGTGAAAATTTACTTTCAAATTTTTAGCTATTTTTTTTCTTACTGCATCGTGATTTTAAATTTTAATAAATTCTGTCAAAAAGTTCGATGATACTTTGACATAAATAATTCTTTGATTAATACCGATTTTGAAGGCCTTTAAAGAAAGAGACTTAACTAAGTCAAAATGCGTCAAACTCCAATTACTTATTAAAGCATTTATAAAAATTTAAAAGCGCTTTCTTTAATCCATGACACTTTCTACGAATAATTCAATTTCATACAGGAGAAAATATTTGAATTTATAATAATTTATGCATATTTCTTTTCGATCAATATGCATAGTATCGCTAACGAATTTTTGATGTTTTATTAGAATATAAAATTCCACTAATCATACCCGTCAAGTAAAAGACTTGTAATGAAGCAAGATTTATTTAAATAAAGCTTAAAAGAGAGCTCGTAAAATTTCTATCTTTTACTACACGAATCTAATTCAATTCCTCTCACTGATAAGTCTTTTGTGATGGAATTAATACTTTTGTTGAAAACAAGACGCGTGCTATAGGAACAAAATGAGAGATTTATTCGTGTGCTTAATATTCAGCAAGATAGGTGGTATATGAAACCCTTTTCAACTTATTTTGGACAAATAATTAGAAATTATATTAAATGAATTAATCTCTAAGCGTATACGAAGACGAAAAGATCTACTTCAAATGAATGAACTTTTCTCTCTATTCGAAATTCTAAGTTCAGTATTTTTATCGTGCTGAGATTCATTTATGTTCGTCGAATGTTTGTGTCTAATTTTGGTTTGGACAGCGTGATAAATTGGACGTGCGTTATTTATTCTATTTTATTCATATCAGTTGGAATAGTGTGTGTCATATAGAATTACCATTATTATGATATCGAATTTTCTTTAAAATATTAAGTTTCCTCTTGCTCAAATCATCATTTACATTTTCAAGGAATTAATTTCTAAGATGTTACTTACGCATTGAAATGTAATTTAATCATTTTAAAATATTGTACTGATTCGTCTAGTTAGTTATAATATTTGCAATATTATCTATATTTATCGTAACATTCTTTTAAGTGTTTGTAATATTGATTTTATTTTGAAGTATATTAAAAAATGTCCGAAATTGTCATTTGTCAATTTACCATCTAGTAACCATATAAAAAATTTTAACACTAGAACACAAATTTTTTTTTCTAGTCGTAAAATGTCTTTATGTTCCACAAATTTTGACTCGATTTTTTTAGTTTCTATTTAATAATTGTGATACAATAACCATATCCTGAATTAAGTAATTAAAATCTTTAATTTAAAATCTTCGCAGCATATCATTTGGATTCATTTCTTTTCTTTCTGCTACAAGGCTGGACACTGAAAAGGTGAATTTAAAATATGATTAAGATCAGTAATTCAATTTCTTGCGTCATTAAATCATTATGAGCCCCAAAAGACATAAGTATTTCTGATTCGAGTAAATGATCCGCAGTTCAGTTAACCGATTATATTTTAATCAATGAATTAAAAAAAACTCCAATAGCAATCTTTCATTTGACTGCAAATATTTAATTCGTTTAATCTCTATTAAATCGAACTATCCTTTTTGATATATCGTAATTTTAAAAAGAAATATTAAGTTACCTTTTTTCCCCATTTTTTTTCACTCAATTCTAATGAGTTGTTTTTAAAAGCCATTGCTAAAAAAATACGCTAATTGCAATCAGTAGGTCTTAATATAATTAAAAATAGAAAAGATTGAAT
The DNA here is from genome assembly GCF_982258835.1 of Parasteatoda tepidariorum. Taxonomy (NCBI): domain Eukaryota; kingdom Metazoa; phylum Arthropoda; class Arachnida; order Araneae; family Theridiidae; genus Parasteatoda; species Parasteatoda tepidariorum. Next base: position 59,142,320 of record NC_141765.1, read on the forward strand.
TAGTGATTTAAGTTAAGTAATAATTAACAATCACCAATAATTTGCTTTAATATAGCATTTTGCATCTTAAAACCATCGTCTTTAGCTTATTCATCAATTAGTATGCAAAACAAGTTTGAACAAATGATTAAAAGTTATATAAAACCAATAAATTTTTATACGCGATACAAAACAAAGATAACAAAGATAACAAAAGATAAAAAAGATAACAAAGAACATTAACATAACATAACATGAGCATAACATAAAACATTAACAAAGATAAAAAAGATAGATATTAAATGAATAAATTTTTGTCTCTATTTGAAATTCTAAGTTTAGTACTTTTATTGTGATATGTTTCATTTAGGTTCGTCGAATATAAGTGTCTAGTTTTGGTTTGGATTGCGTCATAAATTGGCCGTGCATTATTTATTCTATGTCATTCCTCTCACTATAAATAATGTTATATAAGATTACCATTCTTATAATACCGAATTGTCTTTAAAATATAATGTTGGCTCTTAGTCTTATCACTATTTACATTTTCAAGTAATTAATTTCTAGGATGTGATTTAAAAATCGAAATGCAATTTAATCATTCTAAAATATTGCATAAAAAAATTTAGTTATGAGTTATAATATTTGCAATAACATCGATATTTATAATGTATTTTTTTTATTTCTCGTGAATGTTTAAAGTCTATTTGATTGCACCGAATAAAAAAATGGAATCTTAAATTTGGTATTCTTGTATCACTGTGCATCGCAGCATTGTGACTTTCGGATTCATAACTTTTGCTTCCGACAATATGGCTGGACACTGAATAAGTGAACTAAATTAATGAACTGAATTAATGATTGAATTAAAGAATTATTCATATGATTCATTGGATCTCTATTCATCTGAAAATTCAATTTTCCTTTTTCAATTTAATATTTAATTTAGTTATTTGATTATTAAATTAATTGATTGATAGAAAACTATTTTAATCAAAATTTATTTATGTATTTGTTACTATTTCAAATAACCTAGTAATTTATTTTGTAAGTCAGTGATACCGAAAAAATAGCCAAAATTAATTAATCGCATTCAATGGATTCCAGTTTATTGATTCTAAAAGCCGTTGATTAAAATGTAAGAAAGTTAAAATCACTAACTCATAATATAACTGAAAATAATGAGAATTAGCGATGAATTAATGTAATAATTATTTATCACTTACTGTTAGTTTTAATTTAGTCAACTTATTTGAATTAATCACTGGTTATGACATATATATTTGACTCACATTTTATTTTTTCTAATCTACATTTATTTTTAAATTGATAGTTCGCTTACAAAAAAAAAACGCAACTGCATTTCAATGTGTTGAAATCAAACAGATTGAACGCAATATAAAGCATATTTATTTTGCTTTTTATGGATCCTAATAAATACGGCAAAAAAGAGAGATCAGAAATTGCCTAAAAATGAATTTAATACCATTAAATTAATAGAATTGTATTAATTTTCTTGTTTGTGGAAATGATGTTAAAAATTTCGTTGTTATATTTAAGAATTTTCACTTTATAATATATAACTAAATAAATGCAATTTTTTTAATTTCTAAATATAATCAACAATTATTTTCAATTTTTTTTCTTATTTTATCCCCCTTATGTAATCATTTAATATGCTATGGAGTGCTTTTTTATGCTAAAATCAATTTTAAATTATATCACAACTTTACAGACTTGGAACGTTAATGCAAGTAATGAAAGTTTTTTCACGCAATTATTTAAAAAAAAAATTTATTCTAGACAGGGTTCAATTTTTTATAGATTTGCTTTATTTATTACTTTTATCTGTAAATTAATCGGCAGAACAAATGCATAGATTAAATTTAGCCCAAATTCAATAGTTCAGAATAAAAGAACTGCGAATTTATTTTTAGCTCATATTTATTCCGATCAAGATCTCATACACTGTAAAAAAATTCCGAATGAAGTTATGGTATAAGGCACCGTCACTCAAGGTGCCGGTATTTTTTACTGCAAAGTCCATTTTTACTGGAACAAGATATGGAACAAAAATATGATATACCTTAGTTTTTGCAATAACAATTATCAAAGAATCAACTAATTAGTTCATTTAAATAAATATTTCAGTGAAAACTACGGTAAAATGGATTTTGCGGATGGTGCATCCAAAGTACCGGTAACTTTATATCGTAATTTAATCCGGAATTTTTTGCAGCATATGAGGGATTTTTTGCAGCATATTTTGCAGATTTTTATATATACTTTCTATATAGTTGCAATTATCTAAAAAAAGAATTTTTAGCAGAAACGCTATTCGTGGTTTTAAGCATTTTTTAATATATCTTCTAAAAGATTTGTTTTTTTATACATTGTTTACAAATATTTACTTTTGTAAACATTAGATCAAAATGCATAAGGAACAAAGGGAATTTTATTTACACAATACGTGAAAAGCCCAGTTTTAGTAAATATGGTACAAATTTAGAATTCTAATGTTGTTTATTTACCCTAGAATAAAACATCTTTTTTTCCTTTGATAAATTTTTAATGTTATTTTAATCATCTATTCAAATACGCATATTTTTTAGATGAATAAAGTATAATTTTACTATCATCTTCCCAATATCTTATCTAATAGCTAATTATTAATCTCTTAGCTATTTGTTTCTAGAATTAAATTAGAATCTAATATTATTATAGACTGGCTAAAAGGCATCATGGCATCATAGCATCAATAACTGCCAACTTTCATAGTCTAATTCAGAAATATATAATTATGAGCTAATAGCTAGTATATATATTATTTCATATAATAAATAACAGCTAGTGATGTATAGTATAGTATATAAATGCATAATAATTTTACAGTCAAATTGTAAATTAGATCTAATATTTATCAATTTACATTATAGATAAATCGTCGGTGAACTTTTTATTCTGGACACTACCGGAAATGCGTGTTTGCGAAAATGAATACAGTTGAAAAAACACGAACTAGAAAATTGACATAGATCAAAATGTTTGCTTAAGAAAATGGACACAGATCAAAAAGAACGTATGAGAAAATGGATATTGTTAAAAATGTACCCTTTCAATATTAAACCAGAATTTATCAACTAAACGAGGAATTTGTTCATATCTTTCCTTACTTTTTTTAAATATAAAGTGCAATCATAAATTAGGAAAATCTTGAGCTTCGGGATCGGACTGACTGGGTCATGGTATAGTAATATTTGAGCCAATATATGTACGCATAGGACTGAGTATATTACAAATGTAACTTCTCAGTCAACCTCTTCCTTCAGAAAACAAAACGATTAGGTAATTTTTAAAAATTTAAGTTATGCAACGTAAACTTGATCCCACTATTATAAATTTATAATCCTTGCACTGTAAAAAATTCCGAATCTAATTACGGTAATAAGTACTGGCCAATATATGTACGCATAGAGCCAATATATGTACGCATAGGACTGAGTATATTACAAATGTAACTTCTCAGTCAACCTCTTCCTTCAGAAAACAAAACGATTAGGTAATTTTTAAAAATTTAAGTTATGCAACGTAAACTTGATCCCACTATTATAAATTTATAATCCTTGCACTGTAAAAAATTCCGAATCTAATTACGGTAATAAGTACTGGCACTCCGGGTGCCTCATCCACAAAATCATGTTTACCGTACAAACAATTTTTCAGCAGCATTTCTGGCCATACTTTTCACAGTAATATGCATTTACAATCACTGTAATTACGCAATATGCATTACGTAATTACAGTGATTTTACAATAAATATTACTGTATATAAAAGAAACGATATATTAAATTTTTTTGTTCCTTGCAATTTTATGGTAAAGATGAATTTTACAGTAAAACGTACCCGCACCCTGAGTGCCAGTACTTATAACCGTAATTTGATCCGAATTTTTTTAAGGTGTATTAGATCCTTGTAAAAACAACTGTTTACTCTTAAAGTAAAAAAAAAAAGTCTTGAAAAAAGCACTAATCAAAAAGAATGTACCAAGTGATTTAGACAACTGGACATCAACATTCATTTGGCACCATAATTTTATTCTTTAAAAAGGGAACAATTTTCATAAGAGTAGTTTGAATGGAATCAAATGCAATGAAATTTTCTTAAATAGTTATGCTAATTATTTAAACGATACTCCTTAATTCAATTTACTAATAAATAATAATTTCGAATTGACAAAAAAATTCTGGTTCCTTATAAAAATGAATTCAAGTGCAATTTTAATTTTTTTTCTTTATTCCTTTAAAATGTGTTATTTATGTTCTTTTTGTAATGAACACTAATGGGCACCAACACGTGCCACCTCAATACAGTCCTTATTCGTCAATCACAAATTGTCAGTTATAGCTAATAATATATGCTTGGGCATTTATACCAAATTATCCAAATTTAATTAATTACCCAAATTTAATTACGTTTAAGATGAATCAAAAAATCCTAATGAAATTTGACTTAAAAATGCTTTTTGAAACGTAAAATTAAAAAAGTTTATTTTTAAATTTGTAGAGAAATTTTTGTTAGTTTTAAAATGTTTCTGGAATACTGAGATATTTCTGAGAATTTTATAAAAAGAAAACGGGAAAATTTTATTATAACTTCAACATTATCTAATTTTCAACATGAAACTTAATTTGGCAACTGTAATCACTCCTAATATAAACTTTATTAAAATTACAAAATTTGAGGTGGAAACAGCTCTGTAAAGTAGCGAATTTAACATAGAATGGCAATAAACTCAAAATATCGTCATTTTAAGAAAATCATCTGGTAATTTTTTCACTACTCTCTTCATATATGGAGTATAATCAAGCATTTTTTATGGTATATTGAATGGTATTTCACTGTACGATAAAATTACAAATTTCGAGTTGACAACATCGGCAATTACACATCGTTTTTTGTTCATTGTTTTGTGAAAAAATGTGAAAAAAACTTCAGAAAGTTTTGGCTAGTATGAGGAAATAGTGAAAATTAGTCAGAAAGAATGCATAAAAAATTATAATCATGAAGATTTCGAAATAAAAATGTATAAATTCATTTTATTTTGATTCCCACATTGTACTAGGCAATGTAAAAATAAAACAACATCCTTTTAATATGTTTTTTTTAGCAAATGCAAAACATTGTAATTGCTCAGAGTTTTTTTTATTTTATTTATCCCATGGTAAAGAATAAAGGTAAAAAATAAGTTAAGCATTCATTCATAAGATTTTTAAGACAAAGAAAAGGATATCGAGTAAATACGTGATTACTTGTATTATTTACCAAAATCTTCTAGTTTTCATCAAATTCTAAACAGTAAAAATTTCAAATTTTAAAAAAGAGAATAAAAAAAAATTGACAAGTAATTTTAATTTATATCTTTTATCCCCAATTGCCAAACCGTGGATTTTATTTGATTTTGTTTCCATGTGTAGTGGCGTTCAATATGTTTATAATAACTCCATTTTGACTGTATATACATGCCACTTAAAAAGATACTTAAATCCTACAAAAAAATGCTTAGAAAAATTGTGCTGCATTAAAAATATAAGGCTGTTATGAAAGCCATAAAATATTTCCTTAAATTTATTAATGTAATAAGCTAAAAACAGCAGTTTTATAGTCGGAGAATTTTTCACGTCACATTAAATGGGAAAAAAATAAATAAATATAAACTTCTTGTGGTCAATAAGGCATAAAACTTAGTTATTGCAATATTAAGGTTATAAAAAACTCCTACGTGGAGAAAAACTCTAGTTACTGTATGGTATGGTAATAACAGCTCTGTTAAAAAAAAAGGGGGGGGGGACACAATTCTGGTTAATAAAATCAAAATATACGATATTTAAGCCATCTATTCGGTAATATTTTCGTTCGTGTGGTAACGGTTTATCCAAAATTCCGGCTTTCAAAATTCATAGCTCTTATTACCATACATTTAGTAAAAAATACAAAACTGAAAAGAAAATTTAAATGAGTAAATAGTTTTTATGGCATCCTCTAAAGTATCATGATAAAATTGTAAACTTTTACCCCAGTTATCAAATTTTATCACATATTTTGCGTACAGAAAACCAGATTTTATTATTAATTTTACCAAAACCATTATCAAAGAGCCTTGGTAAAAATTGCGGAGATATTTGGTGTTCTCATAGGGCCAAAAACCATATTGTGGTAGTTTTGACCTTACATTTTTTTTTCTCAGTAAGTAAACGTGTTTTATTTTTGCAATGACTTAGGACTTTTAGCCCTCATTGATTTCAGTTCTGAGATTTTATTTTCATCTCTTGTTTTCTTATTATTATAATCATTTAATTCTCGACATTTACACCGGCGCTTTTAGCTTTCATTGCTTTTAAAACATGTTTTTAGTTGTCAAAAAGTTTAGTTAATTCACTTTTAATTGATCCCCACCACTGTCATTTGGTCAAATTTTACTGTATTTTTAGTTTTCATAGTAAATTTTTAATGTAATAATTAAACTTTTTATTTCCATATACATAGGTGGGTCAGAGTTCAACCTATCTTATTCATGCAAGGGTGAAAAAAAACCAACAATGAACTTGATTTTGTTTCCAATCCAAATTAGATATGCAGCTTCTGATGATTTACGGTATATGAAAATGAGCCTTAATAATAAGAATTTTTAAAAGTTATGTAAGAATGCTATTTATTATTTTCATCAATTCAATTTGGATTTATTTTCCACCTAATTTCCTGGTGAAGACTATGAAAAGGTAATAAAATATACTGAACAAAAGAAGGAAAAATCTGAAGTTTCTGGGGATTAATAAGACGTACACTAAAAAGATTCTGGATCAAATTACGGTATAAAGTATTGGTACTTAGGGTGCATCATGCGCTTAATCCATTTTAACGTAAAATCTATTTTCCCGTAAATTATTATACCTAATTTTTACTGTTTCCTCTGTTTATCTTGTCTGTTATTAATATCTGTTTAGTTAGAGTTACTCAGCGATTTTAATGTAAGTATTATTGCAAAAATTACAGTATATAAGATTTTTTGTTACTTAACATGTTCCTGTGAAAATGGGTTTTACGGTAAAAAGTACCGTAATCCTGAATACCGGTACTTTTCACTATAATTTTTACATTTTAAGAAGGAGCTATTGTATTTAGTAATAATAAGTTTTTGCAGACTTCTGTAAAAGTACTTTTCTTTAAAAAAAATTAAAAACAGTGTTATTGATTCAGTTTTACAAATACTTCAAGTTTAAGAACAAATAATGAAAAAATACATTTTGAAGGTTTATAAGACGTGACAGGAACTGGTGACCTAAATATTCGATGACCGTTCTCACATTCTCCCGTGTACCACAAAAGAGAACGGTTTGGGACAGATGTCGACTTTTTACACATCTTTCGGAAAAAAAAGTCCGTGAGAACGGGGTAGACAACGATGGAACGCCAAGTCCCAGCTGATTATTATGGCAGTAAAGAAAGGGTTGACCTATTTACGGAGAACACACTACGGTATCGTTTCCGTCCCTAGTTTTTACATCATCCCATTCAAATAATTTGTAATGTTTTTTATTCGGTTAGTCGTTCTTAACTTCTATGTCAAGGTTTCGTCGACACATGTGCAAAAGAAAAGAATATACTAAATTAGAAGAAGAAAAAAATGATGGCCAAACTTGAGTTTTAACTTGATCACATGTTCACATTTTCTGAGTTTCATATCTTTGGATAAGATATTCAAATAAAGATTGTATTTTTGTGTGCAATACTGAGTTTAAAATTTATTTTATTTGAATTATTGTTCTTAAGTTATTGATTTTAGCTTGTAAATTGTGGCGTATTTGTTATTTTGATGTGTGTTAAAAATTTGTATTTGGATATAATTTACTTTTTGTGTACAGTGTTTCTACAGCATGTGGATTACAGCGAATTTTTTGAAGTTGCATATGACTTATCGGCAAAAAGAAAAAAAATAAATATTACTGGATTACAAATGTAGGATCTAAATAGCATTTCTTAGAAGTAAGGATATTTTTTAAGGGTAAGTAATATTTTGAAGGAAATATTTTGCTTAAGTGTAAAGAAACAAATCACTAAAAAAAAATAATTTAAATCGATGATAAGACGAAGTTAAATGATAGACGTAATTGACTTACACTCTTATGATTAACTAACTAACAATTTAAATAAAAAGTACAAAACATTAATTTTTGCAAATTTTTCTTAAAAGTTAAATTAACTATAAGTTTTTACGCATGTATAATTTGCAAACTGAAGACTATCGGTAGTAGTTTTAAAACTGACTTTTCAAAAAATAATGTATTTAAAGTTTGCCTATACTTTAAAGAAAGATAAAAATTACGTTAAAGATATATAATTCAAGTAATTGGTTAAATATTTTAGATTGAAACATGGGTTAAATTTTTTTGACTTAAATGCAATTTTTTAATGAAGTGGATTGTAGATTAAAAACACAATTAACTGAAACAAACGTAACTTTAAGAAAATAAAGTCACTGCAAATAAATGAAGTTTTACAAAATGTATGTAATTTAAGTAAAATGCAATTTTTGGAGGGATGAAATTTAAAATATATGAATGTTTATCCTTTCGTTTTCTCACTTAATGAATTGGGAATTTCTAATCTCAGCAAGAGATCGTCATTTTCATATTCCTCTTATCGATTTTCAAACTTGTCTTATCTCTGAATTTTCAAGAATTCTTAGTTGACAATGAAGGAGATCTGTCGATACGGAAGCTCTTAAAATTTATTTCTTTTTCTCAAGTAAAATGTCCATTTTCACTGCTTTCAACTTTAGTCAATTCGGGGCACTGTTTTGGAAAATATTATCGAATATTTGTCGTCCAACGTTTTGTATGATTAGCATATGTTCTAATGAAGTTAATGAAGAATATTTCAAGTTAAGGTAAGTACGCGGAATAAATTCATCACTGCAGTAAAATATTTATGATGCAAAGATAAGATAGGAAAGGAACATTGATTTTCTGCTCTGGGCAAAACCTAATTCAGAAACACAGCCAAACATAGAAATTGAATTGCACAAAAATCGAAATTTTGGTTATAATGCAAAACAAGATAAGGCACTACAAAATTTGTGATAGTTCTACACAAAATTTAATTTCAATGATTACTTTAAATTATTAATGAACAGAAAATAACATAAACTTATTGCAATAAATTCCTTTCGTGTAAAGCTTTCAGAAAATGTTTCAATTTCAATAATGCAAAATGTAAACATATTGTTGTATTATTGTTTGAGTCACGAATTTGAGTGACTCTCTCTCATGTCTTGTACACAAAAATTGAATTGATGCATGGCATGTAAGATTTATTTTATTTTATCGGTTTTAAATTAGTATGATTTACTTGAAGTTAGAGGCTGATTATGTAAAATTTGATAAAAGATCGTTTATCATGTAAATATATGTTTAGTTAATTTTAGATAAATTGTAACAATTATAAATTTAGATTATCAGTGTAATTTTAAAATGACAATATTAATGTATGTCTACATATATATTTAAATAAATGAAATGTTTGAGAATATATAGTGATATTAATACATGCAGATAAGGAAATAGAAGGGGAATTAAAATATAATCTTTTTACGAAAGAAAAAACTTCTGACAGCTAGAAAACTGTATAATGCACAGCTATTTATTTTGTATAAAACGCTTTTTACAAATCAGTTATCTCTTGCTTTAAATTTCATATCAATTATGTTGGCTTAAAAATTAACTTGATACTATTTTCTAGAAAAAAATATCATTTCTTTATAATGATTTAGGTCTTTATTTCTTTATAATGATTTATTCTTTATAATGATGATACAAATGTCCAAATATTATGATGAAAAAACTTAATTTGGTTAAGTTCAGACTTGCATTTATTATCAAAGGTAGCTAACGTTGCTATATAAAATTTAAAAAAAAAAAACGAAAGTAAAAAAAACTACACAGGTCATACACAGAAATGGTAAAAAATGTATGTTATCACATGTTTTGTTTCTCTAACAACTCAAGCATTTATTTTCAGGTTATGATTTTCATTAAAAAAGTTCAATCACAAAACAAACTTAAAAAATATGTAAAAAGGAAAATTACAAATTATGGACTTAAGTAGGTTCGAAACGCATTTTTGAAACACTTATTTTTTTTAAAAAGGTGCAAGTTTTTTTCTTTTTTCACATTACTTATTCATACAAAAAGTAGTACAAAAAGTGTTCACTCAAATCTTCGATTAAAATATTAAAACTACAAACTTTAAAGCTAGAAAATTTAAAAATTTTGAAAATTGATTCTATCGTTCGGTTTATATCTAGTATTTTATCTAGTATTATATCGGTCTAGTACTTTTTAATAAAAATGACCACTTGAAAAATTAAAAAAAATCTAACAAATATGCATAATTAAATTTCATAAATTTTATACATTTTTTCAGAAGCAAATAAAGTAAATTAAACAACAATAAACAAAATATATCATTTAAAATTGTATAATAGTTCTTGAGGTTAATAATTTTGCGATAAAAAAAAATTAAGAAAATGACGATGAAGATAAGAAATTAATTTTAAAATGTCATCATCATTTAAATTTGAAGTTTAATTTAGGAAGAAGCAATCCCTACTCAATCTTGTATTCCAATTGAGGTAATGATAAATAATTGCATTATATTAAAATGCTTATAAATCCTTAAAGCTTAGATCCTTAAGGTTTTGTTCAATAAAGAACAGCTTATGATTTTAAATATATATGTGTTGTTTACAACCTCTCAAACCTTGATCAAGAAGATTGTTTGAACAAAACAGGAATAATAAAGCATAAAAATAAGAAAAAGTTTCATTAAATTATGATGCAAAAATTTCAAACTTTTTCATTAGAAAAAATCACCTAAGTTACTTATTCAAAATACGATCCTTAGTTTACGCAAAGTTATAATAATGTTCTTTTCCTAAATGCGTTTGTACTATGTTATTTTTAGGTTATTTCATTTTAATCTCATAATAACTAACCTCTAATATCTTATTTTGGCAAATCTAATTACATAGGATATGATGACAGGTCTACAATGTTTCCAAGTGTTCCATTTTATTTGGAAGCAAATTCTATCGTTCATCGAAAAAATTTTAATACAATTCAATTTTATTAATTTCACAAAAATAAACTAGTTGATTTCATTTTATTCTTTATATGATCTCGAATCAGAAATTATTAAAAAAGTTAATATTCAGTTTTTGTTAAAATTTCTCAATCGATCAACAAATTTTTCAAAGTTTTAATGCATCTTAAATCGTTTGAAGTTACTATATTTACTATTGATTTTCATCATTTTAGTATTCTTTTTCCTCACGAGTATAAAAAAATAATGATAGTGGACATTTAACTTCACAAATAAAGGATAGTTCTGAAATTTTAAAGAATAATTCATGTCCCTGTTTCTAAATTTTATGTTTAGAACTTTAAAATAAATTTAAGAATGATTTAATAGCTTCATACGTAAGTATAAATTATCACGGTTTTGAGTCATTTTGAAGATTTTTTTTGTCAGGTGCTGTTTTTTGATTCAATCAAGTCTTTGTGTAGGAGGGTTTAATAAATAATAAGAAAATATATATTATAGTTACAGATTCAATATTCTGTGAGATCCAAATGTTATTATATTTTTTTCTACTTCAACAGGCATATCATTTTAAAATCATTAAGTTTTCCCCTTTTGAGTTATTTCGTTTTTATTTTTTGGGTGAGAATATTTTCTACAATTATATAGTATTACAAGACAGTGGCGCAGTAATATTACCATTTGCCTTTTGATGTATAGCTGGAATATAAAGATAAAAAAACCTCATAACTTTTAATGTGCAAAAATACTGATTTTAACACAGTCAATACTGATTTTAAAACAGTCTCTTCTCAATACTGATTTCAAAGCAATATTTTATTTTTGAAACTCAAACTTCAATTCCAAATTTCAATGTCTAAAAAGAAATTAGTATTTTGCTGATGCAGCAAAAATTTAATTCGGCGCATTTTGTGTCAAACTAGGTTTTTATTTTTTAAAATCTGGAAAGTTTTGAACAGACTTTATAATTACTGAAAACTAACACATTATGTGTCCGAGAAAACTTTAAAAGTAAATGTCTCCAAAAACAACCTAATTTGCTGCTTAGATAGGAATTTTTTGAGAAACAGATTTGCATCAGAAAGTATTTGCTTAACGTACACAGGAAATTTGAGTGTACAAGAAATAAAAACACCTCACCTCGTTTCTTACTTTCATTATATCTTACAATAGCTTTAATTAAGGAAAAATTGGCTACACTCATAAATGCATGAAAAAAATTATGAATTTTTAAAAGCCGATAACCAAACACAATGAATGTTTCTTTTCGTCTTTAAGATACAAAATAGTCGTAAAATAATAATTACAGTACATATAAGGACAAACATAAAACTTTATTGAACTATTAGAAAGTCGATGATATATTAGAATTGAGCATTATTTTATATTGAAGATTAGTTTGTAAAAATTTGTTTGATTGTTTTATCGAATTATAAATTTAAAATGTTATAACCAGATAATTTGACTACTTACCGTTTGAGGAACCTAAGACCGTTTGTTAGCACTAGACATCTCTTAAAATATATAGTCCACTATATTGATTCAAAATAATGCTTTTTCCATTTTCAAAATAGTTAATTTAAATTTATCTAATAAGCATACAATACTGATTTACTATTTCTATAGACTATTTCTATAGACTATTTCTATAGACTGAGTATCCTGATTAAATAACTATAAGTCGCCTATTCTTTTTTTTTTCAAAATAGATGACTTAGGACACTATAAAAATTTACTTATTCGATAGACTGAATCTTGAAATTTTCTCCAATGTGTTAGACTATGCACTATTTTCATTACAATTTTAGTCACAAAAAGTAGTTGTTTTTAATATTGAGCTCAGACTCCAGTGTTCAGTTAAAGTTCTGGCTCTCTGCTGCTTTTCATAACTGTAACATTCGAGGAAAAAACCACGGGTAATAGAATTTTAATTTTTCTTCAATAATAAAACAATCATTTTCCACATGGAATATGAGGGTCAGATCTGTATTCACTATTAATTTCTGGAAATTCTATTCTCTAAAGATTAATTTCTTTATAGTTTATAAAGTTAAAAACTTATATATGTTTAAATTAATCAGATGCATAACTGAAGCTTTCAGACATTTCGCTTGCCAAAAATGTTTATCAACAAAGATAAGACTTTTATTTTTTTTTCTTCAAGAAATGAAAAGTTACTGCATATTTTCAAAAAAAAATTCTCATTTAAAATTAAATCTCAAATCTCTTATTGTTTGAAGTAGATTATAAAAAATTGACTAACATGGCATGATAAATCTAAATTATTTTAAATTAAAATTCACAGAAAAAAAATGTGACTTAAAAAAAAAAGTTTTATGGATACCTTGCTACATCATTTAGCATCTTTACTAGATTTTTGGCATCTTTTTTCCTAATTTTACATTTTATTGCACACCTTTATTTTAAAACATTTCTATAAATAGATTTTAGGTTAACTCAAATAATAAAGATGTATAAATAATGAATAAAATGTCAAACTTAACTATTTTTAAAGATGGAATAAATTGACTGAAAATGTAAAGTATCAAAGTTCATGTTGGGAATGTTTATGCATTGTAAAGTAAAAAGTACTACTATATATGACCCCTATCACTGTATATGATTATTAATTTACAAACAATTTATGCTTCGAAATCTTTATTATATAAATACAGATTTCCAAATATAGTGGGGAAATTAGATTTTGTTAATCAATGCAAAATCATTGATACACCAACTCTAAATTGCAATAATTAATGCATGTCAAGTTATTTCGTTTTTTTCTTCTTTTCTGTATTCAATAATAATTTCAATAACTACAAAGCGAAACATAGTCGAAAAAAAGCAGTCTATCAATGTTAGTTCAAAAACAAAACAAAACAAAAATTTTTGGGAATTCATCAAAAAATGTTAGAAGTGTTAGAAGATATAAAAACTTTATGACACATGAAAAGCTTCCCAGTATAGTTTCATTCAACAGATTAATCTACGGACTTTTTTTATAATCTTTTTCTTCTTAGTTCTTGTTTAACTACTATTATTTTATCACTTCTCTTTAGTATTTATCATTAATTAAGTAGAAATTTTAAGACATACGTGATCAATACATCTGTTATGGCGTTTGTAATAAATAAACTTCCTTACATGCTATAAATGTAACCTTTGAGTTAATAATTTTAGGAAAAATAATTCGTACTTTTAAAATTCCATGAGTATATTTAAAACTGAAATGCATTTTAAAATTAAATTCACATAATAGGTATATTCAGAAATATAAGTTTGAGGTTAATATAAGTTATTGTTGAATTCCAGGCCAACTGAAACCAGTAGTAGAATTCCAAGCGTAACAGAGGGAAAATCACACTCGTATTTTATCATAAATAATGTATTAAATATATGTGAAAACAAAAAATTATGCAATAATATGCTATTTTAAGGTGCAATGTTTAGTTAAATGGCATGATATTTCCCTGCAACTATTTGTCAAATTTACAAAATGTCCCCTCTGTTACATTGCATTTTTTGAAGTTAATAAAAATGTGTAAGCAATTTAAAAAGTCTTATAATAATTTATTTTACCTTGAAATGTGATAATTAAAAAAAATGTCAAATGATATTTAGGATGTTCCAAATCACAGAATATAGCCGAAATAACAGTACGTGTCAAAAATGTGGGATTTTCTTCGTCCCCTCTGCTACGGACGCTTTTAATTACCTGGCAATTAAATTATGAGGCTCTTTTATTATTTTATGCAATTAAATTAAACATTGCACCTTAAAGTAGCATATTATTGCACACTTTTTTGTTTTCACACATATTTAATACATTTTTTAGGACAAAATACATGTGTGATTTCCCCTCTGTTATGCTTAGAATTCTACTATTATTTTATTGTTTTAAGCAAATTATTATTTCATTGATTTAAAAAACTAACTTATATACATTATTTAAATGCAATTTTAAGCTCATAGATTAATATCAACTATAAACATTAACAATTTTGCTAAACTAAGTAATTTTTAAGGTTACGAAATTCCTTATTTTAATTTGAATATTTTTCACCAATATTTCTTCCTTTTCGGAACATAATTTCATAAGTGTCCTGTCTATTAGATCCGAAATAGACAGACGAGAATTAATATATTCGAAATACAAAAATAAATATTAATAAAATTAAAATATATATGAAGTTATACGTATTTCTGATATGCCGCTTTGAAAATTCTGCTTCTGACTTATTATATCATAGCTCTTTACAGTTAGCTTCGAGAAAAGCAATTGAGAAAGGAAACTGCTGTATCGGTTCTTTCCTTCTATCGAAATAGACCAACTGGGTAATGCTCTAAGCTCTGAAGTTAGTCATGCGTGTGCAATAAATCTAAAACTGAACACGTTTTCATAATGTTTTCCAAAACATTTCTGTTTTGAGAGAAGCCAATGCAGCTACAAATATTCACAGGTGCACTGGAGAAAAGACATGAAATTTATGAGCCACACTATGTGAGTGAGGGTAAAGCTATACAAATCATTTAGAATATAGCAAACTTCATTATAAAATTTACATGTTTTTAAGTAAATTTGTGAAATTAATATCCATTATACGATATTAAATATTGGAACATATATACTTTTAAGAAACAAATAATTTGCAATATTTTTTTAAAAAAATATCTAGAATTATTGATTTATCTGTGGAGAATATTTTCAGACTAATTTTCGACTTTGTCTACAAATGGAATTAGTGGATTTAAATTTTATTTATACCTTTAAAAAAAATAATGCGTATTCATATTGAACTTCGGTTTTATAACTGCTTCGATTGTAATGTAGTGTACGATGAAAAATAAATTATTAAACTTCTTTATAAGCTTTTTGGTTAAAATAAGTCAACTTTTAACAGAGAAGATGCCCACTAAAACCTTCCATATGTTTTGTTTTGCCACACAGATGTTTTTTTTTTTGCAAAGGTTTTTCTCCGGTCATTTAGTAGTAAGACACAAATTTGAAATTCAGTGGAAAAGAAGGGAGCTAGTGGGGAGATGGGGCTAAAGTAAACAGCTTAAATAACGTTTTTATTTATTGGTAAAATATCCTCTGTGAGATATCGTAAATTTATAACACTAAAACTTTTGCATAATCAGACTGTGAATACTTTAGTAGAAATTTGTAAAGTGAAAGGTTTTAAGGTGCAAAAGTAATTTTGAAATTTACTCTTTAAATATATTTCACATTTACTCTTTTTAATATGTTATAAATAACAATGTTCTTACTTTTTTCAATATTAACTATTGCTCTTTATAGTTTCAACTAAGTATAATTAGGCATAAACACACATATATCCTCATGGGGATAGTGTGGACATGCTTTAAGTGGATTTTTCCATTATATGTTTTTTATTATTTAAATTGCAACGTTATGAAATCAATATAAATAAATTGAAACTTCGTGACAAGTCTGGCTCACTAATTGTTAACGACTTGTGCTAATCAAGTTTTTAAAATAAAAAACAGTTTTGTGTGTAATGTTGGTATAGTGTAATTTGATATTGATTTGGACATTATGATGTTCAATTCTTAAGAAAAGAAAAGATAGATATAGTTCATCAAATAATTTTTTCCAATGACCACCTTTTAGAATGACCCACCTGGGCATCATACAGGCATCTAAGGGCAGATTTGTTGGCCACTCTTTCAGGGGCACCATATTAGTTGGGCTAACGTTGCTCCCACAGTAAGGACGTTGCTACCACATTTTTATTCTTCATTTCTCAAATCTCAATAAAAAAAATTTTTTACTAAACTTTCATAGCCAGTGGCAAGTAGAACCATCAGGTGTGCATCTTAATACACTTATAAAATTGACACATAAATTTTTTTGATAAAATAAAAATATATTTCAAAATATTTATCAAATGAATTCAAATATAAATCCATTCAAAATGACATTTTTAGTGTAATAAAATTCTTTGTTAAAAATTAGTATTTTAGTTGTGGTATTCTTTAATTATTTATTCTCTAATAAGGTGTAAATTTAAATGAATTTCATTTTGGCTTTAGATATACCTTTGTGAGTTGTAATAAATGTCTACTTAACAAGTAATCATGATAGTCCACTCTAGTCCCATAGCTTATCCCCTTTAGTCCCGCGTAGTGTTGTTAAAGTGGTCAAAAACAGCTTTTTAAAAAAAAAAAATTACGGAATAACTAAGCAAATTTTTAAGCCCAAATATGAAAGAGAATGCAATAAAACATCCAAATTTTGATTAATACTTCACGAGTTAAAAATTAATTTTAACAAGGGTTTTTGACAAATTTATAAAAAATTACCACACAGTCCAATGAACGGATTTTAACATTATGAAATCTCAATAATTCAAAAGTCAGCCCTGAAAATGTTACTTAATTAATTCAAGTAATAATTTAAATACGATATCAGGCTCAAGAGCATACTTTCTCTTCAAGGATTCATTTTTACTACCTACAAAAATTAAAGGAGAATAATTAAAAAAGGATTCTTTACTTTTCCAATAATTTGATCCCAACATTGCGATCATATTTTTTAGTCCTTGTCCATCAACTTCTCATTAATTTATGGCTAGGAGATCTAAATTTTTCAAAAAATATTATGTTTATTGAGTGAAAGTCATTTTTATGTCAGATCATCTACTTTAACTATATACATGTTTGAGAAATGCTTTTTTTGCCATTACGATAACCACCAGTAGGTGTAATTCTAATCATTTGATCAAATATTATTGGTATTTTTTCTTTTTCCTAATCAAGAAAAAGGGATCTCATAATAAATAAAAGAAAGAAAATTGTCTTTGTTTGAAAATCTTGAATGAATCTTGCGTGGAATGGAATTTTTTTATCCTTACAAGAGGTCTAAGGTAAGGTTTAAGGGTAAAAACAAGTCACCTTTTTTATTTTTTTTCTTATTTTAAATCTCAGTATGGAGATTCCAAAAGAATTGTTTATAAAAATATAAATATATAACTTGTAACTAACGATTTACATATAATGTGCAAAGATTTAAGCTAATACTTATTCGCAAAGTTGCATCGCTCATCCATTTATAGTTATTCTATCTTTAAATATACTCATTCTTTCATTGCATTTCGGATTTAAAATAGCACTAAAAATATGTTTTTTTCTTAGTTACTTATTTTTTAATTACATTAATTTTTTATAAATCATTATGAAAAATTAAGAAATAAAGTATAACTTTATGACGAAAATCACATAAAAATTCTAAGGAAAGGAACATTTTTAATCAGCTAAATATTTTAAATATCAATTATTGAATGTAAGATTTCATACAACATGAAATGAAATAAATTATTAAACTTTAAATTATATTATTTATATGTTTACCTATAAGAACAAAATACTTTATATTCTTACAATTAATACTTTTAGATGGAAAAAAAAACTCATAAAAAGTTTCTACTTCAAAGAAGCATTCTAAAATAATAGATCATAATAAAATATAATTTTAAAAATTAGAAACTAAATTTTCAGCATTTAAATAAAAATCAAAGTAAAAATAAAATCAATCAAATTAAATTTCTTGTTAAATAAAAAATTTTTAAAACTTTTCGCCTAATTTGTTAAACATTGAAGATTTTGTTAAACTAAGTATTAGCTTCATTTTTTTAATGTAAAGTTTAATAGGAATACTTCTTTAAATCAGCTTTAAAAACTAAAATTACAAATAATTTTTTAATATTATGAATAATATGCTACAGCGTATCAGCATGTTTACAAGCAATGCATTGATATAATATTTAATTTGTGTCTCCAGTTCAGAAACTAATTAAACGATTTCAACCAACAAGACAGAGATAGATAGTTTCCTAAAAGAGACACATTTCAACATTTAATCAACTGATGCACTTTTATATTTTCTGTTTTGGGCAGTTCGCTTTAGAAAAGACAAGCATTCTGATGCAATAATGTCCACCGTCTAGTACATAATACATGCAATATACAAAGCCTTTTCATTTCGCTAGAGACACTACACTGCTTTAAAATTTTATTTTTACTGCAAAGCGGAGTGTTCTTCAGCAAATTATGTAGCTGTAATGAGAATTTCTATTGTCTTTCTCGAAACGTGAAGATGTCACATTGCTTTGAGATTAAATTCTTGTTTGACCATAGCATTTTTGGATGAAGAAGATACATTATGGGTGTTTTGAGAATGGGTAACTTTCTGTGTAGTGAGATAATTTCGACAAAGTTTAACTTCTGAGAAAATGGAAAAGTATATAACAAACTTTAAGATTCTTTATCGTTTTAAGCTGTTATAGATATTTTTAAATCAAGTGCAAAGTTAATAATTCGAGTGCAAATACAAAATTACATTATATTCAGCAAAAAATACCCAAGACTAAAAGAAAATTTGCAAACCAAAAACTAAATTTCTTACTTACCTCAAATCTTTAGCTTCGTATTTCTTTTTTTAAAGATTGTTTTAAAATACATCATGGTACATCGTTGTATTTCCTTTTACATCATAATCAATTATATTTTGAAAAAATTCGACAAAATTATATTTTAAGCATTTGGAGTTTTTAAATTTCATTAATACCAATGCGTATCAAGTTTGATGTTGTCGTGTTTTCTATATTAAATAAATATAAATAGTTATTAAATCAAAAAACAATAAAAACAGTATTTTGGGAAGAAAAAAGGAAATTCTTAGTTCGTTTATTCATTTATTTATATATTGACTTGTAAACATCAAATGGTTAAGTAATTTATTTTAACTATTTTTATTTGGCATATGACTAAATTTTTAATAGTAGTAGTTTAATGGAATCAAATATTTAGAAGATCATGAGTTACACCTCTGCAGCTTTGCTGTATGAAATAATAAGTACTTATTTATTTTACATACTAGTTAAATAATAGAAGCATATTTGTATTATTCTCAAGGATATAATTTCGACTTGAATATTTCATTATTTTATTGTTAAATATTTTAAAACTACTTTAACAGTTAGGCTTAGGTAATCAATAACTCGTAAAAACCAGTAAATCTAGTTGGAAGTTACGAAAATTCAAGTTCTATAAATTACTAGATTTAGTTTTATTATTTATAATAGTGAAATTAATGTTAATAGTTAAAATTAATCAATAGCTTTTACCCGTGACCAATGCCCTTGTTACACTAAATGAAAACTGTGAACACTGAATATACTACTTAGTTGTAATGGGACTCTTTCATTCTTGGAGCTAATCAACTTTCTTTTCTACAAATATAGCTAAACCACCTCAGTCGTATCCATATAAAATATGAATTAAAAAACAGATTTATATGCTGAGCATTCGAGTTAACTTTCGGAAACAAGTGAATGATATTTTATTTTAAGTCTCCATGTTTCGAATTTTTTTTAACTTTTTCAAATGAAGTAGAATGATTTCAAAACTGTTTTTTTCAAGTCTAGTGCAATGTCATTCAAGTTATTTCATTTCATCTACATCCAATTTATTGGATAGAGATAACACTACTGAAAGTGTAATTCAGGTATTTAAAGTTTAACAAGGGTTGGGACTTTTGTATGACAACTTCTTATATTTACAATGTTTAATGAATGTCTAAGAAATACAGGAACGTACGATGAGTGTACTGGTTGAGTGTAATTAATCATTTATTTACATAGCATTGGTATCGAATAATTATTTTTTTAAATATGTAATGATTACTGATGGTATAAAGAAAGAGTTACTTTTAATGGGGAATAATATATTTCTATTGATAAAAGAAGCATTTATCCAATTTCACGAGCTTAATTGCAAGTATATCAGTATATATTTACCAAGGTCTGGCCATTTTACGTAATCTGTATAAGGAAAACTTAACTCGAAAAAATTAAGGATCAAATTAAGTAAAACGTATGGACACTCAGATATCAGTACTTTTTACCATAAAATTCATTTTTACCATAAAATTTTATGGAGAAAAAAAATCTGATATACCATAATTTTTAAAGTAATATTTACTGTAATAAAACTGAAAGAATGAAATAAATAAATAGATATTACGGTATAAAATTTTACACTAAAAACGGATTTTATGGTAAAAGGAATTCGACGGATCCTACGGATTTTCCGGGGGTGGCACTCAGGGTACCAATACTTTTTACCAAAATTTGATCTTATATTTTTTACGGTGTTGACACTTTACAATATTTAACAAACTATCTTTACCCATTTAAAACAATAAATACACAAAATACAAAACATAATTATGATAAACTTTTGATCAAAGTGATAAACTTTTGATGGTATTTATTTCAATTTGAATCAAAAGTTCAATCTCGTGTAAAAAATATGTTGTTCTTTCCCAAAGAAGTGAAACAATTTTTAATCCTTTTTTTATTGAGCTTTTTTTCTGTTCCTCTTTTTACAGTGCATAGTTAAGCATGAAATTTCGAAAGATTGTCAGCTGTTGACATACACTTTTAAAGTAAAATTTTGTTGAATTTTTTTTCTGTATTTTTCTAAGAAATTCGACTTTGTTTCGTTTTTGTTCTTACGGTGCATATTTTATCCTCATTGTTTCATTTATTTAATTTTAGACAAAACATTTCTTTGACTTCAATTCTTTGACTCAATTTCCGAAGTAATATTTTCTAATTTTAAAGAAACAAAATGTATTAAAATCTTCTGAAAGTATCCTTCTGAAGTCTCTTAAAATTTTTTTTAATTTAAATACGAACGTAATAAATTTCAATATGAGCGTAAATTAAAACAATTAACGACAGAAAGATTTGCAGAAATTAGTATTACATCTAGCATCAGAACTCAACTTCACATGTTTTTTAGAAACTGAGAATCATTAAAAATATTTTTTAGTTTGAGAAATTTAATGTTCAAATGTTCAAATGGTCAAATGTTCAGAAAAATGTTCAAATGTCCAAGAAGTGTAAAATAAAATAAATAAAGCTAAATATTTCAGGAACTTAAGTGTTCGATAAATTCTATAGTTTTACTTATGGTATATTATTAAATAAGAGATCAAACATACCTAATTTCTTAAATTATAGGGAATTGGTAAAAAATAAGAAGTTTTATTTAAATAAAACCAATAAGCATTGGTAAAAAATAAATTTTACGAAACACATTTCAAATTGATCAAGCATTCCATTAATAGAAATATTTACACGCTTCCGATAATCAAATAATAATGATTATTTGAAATTTAAAAAAAAAATTGGCATATTTTTTACTAGATCATAACTAAAACTTATTATGGTTCTTCACTCAATTTCTGAAACTAGTATTTCTTTTCAAGAAAATGTTTAAACATGGTACTTATTGCATTACCTTCTCTAATGTGAGATTTTAAATATACATAAAATAATTTTTCTCTCTATTGCTAACACATAAAATAAATTATTAAAAAGAATTAATGACTTATATAATACGAAATAGAGCAAATAATTTCTATTAGGAACACAGAAAAAAACACAAAATAAACTCACCAAGAAATATGTTAACAATTTATATTTCAATTACGAATTGACTTTTAAACACACTATTTTACACATTTTTGTTCTTAAGTTTGATGCATTTTGAACTTTAATATCGTAGTTTTTATATTTTAACGATACAATAGTTGTTTTATGATGCAAATGGTAGATTTTAACACTTTATTTAGATTATAATCAATTATTTTTTCGTATTACGGTTCAAATTACCAATATTATGGCGCATTATTGAATTTTATTTTTAGAGTATGATTCTAAAATGATTTGAAGTTTTTCTGCTTAGTTCTTCTAAAGAATTAACACTCTTATATTAAATGCTTCTTTTGCACTAAAATAAGGAAGAGCTGTCCATAAAAATAAAATCATTTCTTTCAACTCGATAAGTAGCTGTCTTAAAACTGGATCAAATAAACTTACACTATTGCGCAAATTTGAACTAAAAGTTGCAGCAAATAAAAAAATACTTCTCATTTTTTAATTAAAATATTTAAAATTTATTTTTACAGCATTATTGCGCAGGAATTTTAAAGAATTTTAAAAGTACTCATATCTATTCATATTCTCACGTTATTCATAAATAACTTTTTTAAATTCCATATATGCCACATTTTTTAAGAAAACTTTTTAACAAATAAATGAAGTGCCATTAACTTTCTAATTAGTTTAACTAATTAGTTTTATCTGATTTGCTTACAACCAAATTTTTCCGATATTAATTTTTTAATTTTCTTTGATTAACGTTATGATTTAATGACAGTTTCAGGATTAAATATATAAACCAAATATCAGTTTGATGATCAGGAAAGGATCATCAAACAATAAAAAGATCATAAGAAAAGATCATCAAGAAAAAGATCATAAAAGATCAATTCTAATCAGATTCCATTTCAAATTATACAAAGAGGTGAAAACTTCTCCAAGGTTTCCTTTTCAAAACCAATAATAAAGTGCTATCATTTTTAAGCAATAATTACTAAATTATAACTTTGTATAGTTATGCATTTAACGTAATTTCTTAAACGATCACAGTTTTTCAAACAAATTTGGCACGAATATATGATTGACATATAAAATGTCCTAAAAATAAATTTCAAAACAAAAATTGCATGTTTCTCGTTTGCAATTCTGATATTTGCTGAAAATACTTAATATAACATATATTTATGCTGAATAGTCATATTCTTTAAAATTTCTGGAAATAAAAGCAGTGCTACCGAGATAATTTTTTTTTAAAGAAGTTGCAATAAATTGTCACAAACAGGAAGACGCACAGGCACGAGATTGGTAATTAGAATTCAATTAACTGTCATTAGCACTTAAATGAATTCACGTTTCAGTATAATAACTCATTGATTCCATTGTTTGTACGATTCACCACTTCATTTCCTTAAAAACGACTACGAATTTGATGATTTAATTATCATACGTAAGGTGAATTTAATGCACCATCCAAAAAGGCATGATTTCACTTTCTTTCACTAAAAAACAAACATGAAATAATACTGCAGATAAAGAACTTTTATTTCATTTATTGAGTTTAAAAACTAAGCTCTTTTATATGGGTTGTGAAGGAAATAACAATAAAACATGAAAACAAAACTTTCTGTATTGATTTCACTTAATTTATGACAATTGTTGAAATTTTTTTAAGTTGGGAAATATATAATTTTAACCAATAGAAATTATCAATTACATATCAATTTTTGTTATAATATGAATTAAACGTGCGAAAAGTCTTTTAAAGGTACTGAGGTGTTTTCAAACAATAATTCATATTTTTAAATTACTTTATTTTTTTAATTTAAAGCTAGGATTAATTTTAAAAAAATATCCATGAAGCTGTTTATATGTGACGGCATTTTGATCCAGATTTAAAGTTTAATGAGTAAAAATAATGCATGTAAAAAGTTCTGTAACTCTTCTAATAATACTTGTGCCAAGTGCATAATCATATTTACACAATGATAATGGAAGTGCGCTCGATGGCAGTGTTTTTACTTTTGTTACTTGTAATGGAAGTAGTTGCAGAAATAAAACACGTGTTTAAAGATATAGGGTACATAGATGTGAATAATTTTTCTTACACTATGTTAATTTTGAAGTTCAGTGTTTTCACTTTTAGTATGCTGCAGATCGATATACTCTTATAAGTTCTCTGTTGCTAGCGAAATTTAGAACAATCGCTTATGCTAATAATGTAAGTGATATTACAGAAATATTAAACACATAATTATCAGCTTCAAAATAATAATATATATTAATAAAAAAATAATTCAAAAGCAGATTGAAAGACCTTTAAGTAGAAAAGTAGATTTAAAAATATTAAAGTATTATAAATTGGTAACAAAATAATTGTGATATCAAGAAATTCGTTTTCAATTTTTTACTGTCTGCTTTAACCTGCCTTTATTTAATTCTTTACGAAAAATAATTGATCAAAAATAATTGACAGTTCATCCAGCCATTGTACGCAATTTTAACAATTTTTAATCTGGAAATTATTTAATTCAACATAAACTCAAATTGCACTTTTATAGTGGGTCTCTTTTTATAATACATTTGCCCTAGGAAATTACTAAAACGAAAAAGATTTACTAAACCGAAACAATCATTTAATGTACTATAGTAGATCAATAAATTATAAATACGCAATCCTCTGATATATTGTAAATATTTCTTTTAATGGAGCACTATTAAATCTAACCAACTAAATTATGTTAGAAAATTTTAAGAAATAATAAGAAAGCTATACATTTTTGAAGTAAGGGAAGGCACATGTAAACAGTTTTTTTGAGAAATCCATGTTTTTGATACTTAAAATTTATATAATGAAAAATTAACAATGTATCAAAAATGCGTACTCTTAAAGAAAAACCTGAACATTTTCTGAATAATTAATAATGTATCAAGATTTTAAACATTGAAATTTTTGTTCAAAAATTTTTATAGTTCTCCACCACATATTGTTTGAATCTATCAAGAGCAACTCGATTATAGGTAAGTATTTGAATAAAAATGCAGGAAATGTAGGAAAACTGCAGCTTAATGTTAAATATTTCAATATTCCAAGCAATTTAAACAAAAAGGATTAACCAATTTAACTGTAAGCTTATAAATTTAATTTCATAATTTTACATTCAATAGTTAAAAACAATGCTTAGTTTGATCAGACTAACATTCAAGAAAATGGCTGAATTTGATTCGACTTACTTTCTCGGAAAAAAAATAACAAAATCATATCTGCATCTAAGTAATATCATTAATTTGAAAGAAAAAATTAGAGGAGTTCAAACATGCCCACATCTTTCTTATATTTCTTAAATAAAACATTTCTGTTCTTATTTTTTTAATAAACTCAACTTCCTCTAAGTCGACTGTAAAATTTCAATGCATTTTTTTATTTCCATTATTTTTAAATTTTAAGTGCATTTTATTTTTCATTAAAAATGAAAAAAAGGATATCCTAAATATTGTTTGCCTTTTTTGTAATTGCTATACTTTAACTAAGTTATTTTCTTAATGCAACAGATTTTAATAAAAAAGTTTTAAAAAAAAACTTTTAACCATTACTTTGTAATCAACTGAAAAAGCATACTGTTATTGATAAATATTAAGATCATTGCAATTCTTATAAATTTCAAAATTATTGTTGCATTGATTTACCTAATTGATTGCATATTTTTATACATCTTTATTGCACAAATAATATTTTGAAAAGCGTCAATTAATGAAGTATTATTACGAAGTATAAAGTGAAATTTCAATATTAATCTTTTATTTCCATTCTTTTTAAATGTTTCCAAATTGCTGCATTCGAACAATACATTTGTCACTAAAAGTGCTCATTCAAAGGTATAATTTTATTCATTAAATTCTTTACAGATTACTAAATTCACACTCTAGGAACTCATAATTAAATTATCTATATGATTTGGAAAAAAACTTGCGCTATGAAACCATTCACTTTTACATTCCCTAAAAAAAAGAGGAAATTCACATAACTTTTCAAAATAACATAAACTTTCGAAATTGAGACTATTTTTAACAATATTTGTTTTTCTCTGAGCCATAGAGATGCTTATTTTTTCAATATAGATCGTTTATGTCCTTTTAAACGTGCAGCATAGATAATTTCAAATATCTAAGAAATAGCTGATGACTTAGAAATGCATATTCATGTTCATAGTTAACTTTTCCTTCAGAATGCTTTTCAGATTTTACCTTTATGATATTTTACACTTGATTTCACAGATAATATGAGTTCAATTGATAACCATGTTCTAAACTTTTTCCCATAATGTTTTATTTTCTTTATAATATGATCTTTCGTCAAACTATCGTTGAATGCTGTAGTTTATATAAAATTTAATACAATTTATTCGCTTTTTTCGGCAAAAAAAAACTTGTGTGTAACATTTCATGATGGCATAAGCACCCTTATGATTTGTGTTAAACTCTTGTTTTAATACATTTTTTTTTAAAATTATAACACAAATATCTATTATAATAACTGTGTATGAAATATTCTGGGCTTCAGAAATAATTCCCGTCTTAACTCATATATGATAAAAACATTTTGGTCCTTAATTGTTTCTTTGTTTGAATATTACATGAAAATAAAAACAGTTTACATATGAAATTTCTAACAAAGAATGTTTCTGATGTTTCATGTTATTTCAGATAAGGATATAATAATTTATTCAAATTATGTAATTTTTAGCTTCAGTTCTTAACGAAAAAATGAGTTGTTATAAGGTTTTGCATTCAGCACCTTTCTCTTATAATTTTAATAAGAGAATATATTTTAATTTGGTTTCCATTGCTTTGTACTCTTTGTACTTACCAGTGCTTCATTTTCTACCAAAAAAGAATTTCTGAAAGAAATTAATTAAATGCTAATACCTGAATTATAAATGTACAGTTTATGAAAAATCCTATTATGCGTAGTATTGCAGAAATATAATATTCTGTTATTTGTTAAGACGTAAGGGCAATATTAAAGAGGATTTAGGACCTTATTAAACGTAGTTAATCCTAACCAAAGTGAGAACTCTTGTTTATAAGTTTTAGCCTGTGAGCTAATTTCTTTGCACGTTCTGGAAAAAAAAATTCTTTTATGTTCATTTAATTGAGAGAACTGGTTTTTATTGTCAAAACTTATTCGGAAAAAAATTGCCACATTGCAAGAATTAAATACTCTGATGATCTTAAATGCAATGTATTTTCACTCGGGTTAGAGGCGAATTTATGCCGGAAATTTACTTCACGCTTCGGCTGGTAACTGAAGAAGTAAAACTATTTGAATGCATGTAGAAACATGTTCGAAATACTTGCATTCTTTGAAAAGAAATTTTTATTTATAGGATATTTGTCAAAGTAAAATATGCTATAAGCTTAAATAATCTTGGCCTAAATTTATTTATAGATGCAGTTTAAATTTTGCTACCTTGGAAGTTTTATCTACTTAGGTATATAAAAAAGCATTGGTCGATAAAACACTTTAATTTTTTCCTGTTTTTATTTAAGGAAAAAGTAGAAAACATGAACTTTACGTTACTGATATAGAGTAGGTGAAAAATGATTATAAACTTTTTTCATTTCATACTTAACAAAGATTTTAATAAACAGACACTAGTTATTTTTCGAAACTTAAGTTATTTTACGAAAAGATTTCTTTTAATAACAAACACTTTATAACAATGCTATTTTCAATAAAGTGTATTATATGATTGAAAACATATGAAAGAAATTACACCATAAGTGTTATTTTTTCATTGTATCCTTTGATCATGATTGTTTTTTTTTCACTCATGATTCATGCCATTCACTGCTGTTAAAAAAATCGATGATTTTCTTTTTTACCTCTTTTAACTAAATTTAATTAATTTCTTTTATCGTTTTAAATTAAAGTAGAGCATGATATAAGACAGCCATGCAAAGAATCAAAAATTTAGAGTGCACTGAATTTAAGAAAGAAAAGTATTTAATTTTAAATTTTTTAGCATCATTATTTTCCTTTTTTAATTTTTAAAAAATTTTGCATTATATTAAAAATGAAAAGAAGATAATGAATATTTTTCACTAATCCAATTAAAAATTTTTATTAACCATAACTTTGAAAGAAAATCTGTTAGATTATATAAACAGTCACAAAACTGAGTATTTGAATAAAAACAGTTTTTTTAGTCCTTGCTAGTTCAGCCTACATGTTAAGATAAAAAAGAGAGTATGGAAAATAATATATATAAAAACACATAAAGTTTGTAATATATACATTTTTATTTTACTTGAAAGCCTGTACTTTTATACTTTATATACTTTTATAGATGATTCATTTGTGAAACTAAATAAATAAATAGGTCTGTACATCAAAAACAAGGAGGAATGGTAAAAACACGACGTAAATTTTCTAACATCTATTTGTTGAAAGTTGAAATATTTAAATTTTAAAACATACCATTTTTTTCATTCATATTAAAAAACATTAAAAAAAACGCTAAACAAATATTTAGAACTTATATTTTCTAATGTTTTATTTATTTTAAATCCGAAAAGTAACATCTCTCTTTTTATCATTCTAAATTGTTTCATACTTCAAATACATTCATATACAGTATCGTAGAAAAGGCCCAGGCCAGTATATATTACTAATTTTTTTCAGTGTTTGACTGTTCATGCATGTATCTTTAAAAAGTTACAGAAATCTCTTAAAACATGAATATAGAAATTGCTCTGTATTAAACGACAAATGATTTTCCACTTATTTTTATTCTAATGAATTGTATTTGTAATTAAATCCTCTAATTTTTACAGTAATATATTGTATTACATAAAGTTACATAATTTTATCTAACGAAATGTTTTTGTATAAAGTTACAGCTCAACATGCTAATCTTTCACTTTTTATTTGTTTTGATACTTTAAGTATGCAAATATAAATATGTAACAAATAACGTATACAATTTCCGTTTAAGAAATTTAAATTACACTTCAACCTCATAGCAAAATATTACATATTCCTCAACTTTTGTCTATTTTCTTTCTTTATTTATTTATTTGAAATTGTCTCTTAAAAGTAAAAGGCTTAACCCATTAATGCCTAAATCGCATTTTTATTAAAGTTAATTTTTTAAACTATTACATTATAGGCCGTTAAAATATGCTTCATAACTTCATTTAATTTGAAGAAGTAAGAAGATTTGTAATTTTTTAGTTTCAATTTTAAACGTCAAAAATTTATCAAAATCCAAACATGTATAATATCCAAAGATTTTGTGTTCGTCAATATATTGACTAACACATTTTCTATATCATTATTTAATGGAAAATTAAACAAGGTTTAAAACTTTTTATTGGACAATGCTAAAAAATGTCTTGGAAGTGAAACTTAAAAATAAAAAAGGTCGCCTTATTAAGTGAGATCTTGAGATAAAGTAATTTTGCGAAAAGAATGTATGAAAGTAATTTACGTCAAATTTATGTCAAAGAAATTATATGCATTTTTTTAATCGTACTTAAAACAAAACTGTGGGACACTAATAGGTTAATAACAATGCTTTAGGATGATTGGTTGATAGAAACTGATGAAAAAAATTTTGCATTTTAATTTAAAATTTGAATTCTTTTATTGTTAGTTTTTAAATATAGCTAGCTTTAATTATTCAATGTGTATTGAAACCTTTATATTTAGCATTTACATTTCACTTCTAAAAAAATAATTTTTTGTACAGTTACAGTAGTATTACACTCAAATACAAGTCTGGAATAAACAGCAAATTTCTGGAAAATATTTTGAACTTTTTTCAGTAAAAAAAAATACTTTCAATACATCGATAAATTAATACAAATAATTACAAACACAAACACCTAATATAACTTTCCCATATTTGGTACACATGTTTAAAATAATGCCAATAAACCAGCTATTAGAAAAATACTAAAATTTATTTTAAGTTTGCAGTTGTGTATCAGTATTTCAATGAATTGAACTCTATGTAAAACTTTGATAATGACAAGATTTTTTTTGTTGATTTATTTTTGTTTTCTTCTTTTTCTGTTGCATGACCAAAATTAGTCGGACATATTTGGTATAAATATGAAATTCATGTACATTTTTTTACTAATGAGTTATATCCATTATAATCAGATTTAAACACGAAACGTTGATATAATTGAGAGAAAACATTTAACTGTTTCTTCTAAATTTTCTTTGCCCTCTTTTCCCAAAAAATCTTTATTTTAAGTACATAAATTAAAATTTAGACTGAAACAATTTACAATTTTGTTAAAATTTGAAATGCGGATAATTCTTGATATATTAGTTGCTATTTAAGTTCATAATAACATGTTATGAAGTTATTTCTCTTATTTAAATTTTGGTAAAAGCTTTAATTTGTGAATAAGAAACACTAAATAATTATAGTTTAACAGAAAATGCAAAAATATGTTTATAGCATACTTTGCTTCGACCGTTTTCGCAAGTGTTCTAAATGTACGCTCTTTTTTTAAGAAAATATCAAAAGTTTTTGATATCTACAAAATCTGATTTCCAAAATTACTTAAATCTGCGATTGGAAAAAAAATCTTTTTTAACCTAATACTTTTTCATGTACACTTCTGTTGTGCATAATATTATGAATAATGTCTTTGAAAATTATAAAAGTGAAATATTGAAATCAAATTCTTATATAGACTGTTCTGAAATATTAAAATTTCTATATAATAGTAAAATTTCTCGCCGATTTAACAAAAATCACGGAGGTAAGAAATGTTCTCCCCCTGATCATCTGTGAAAACAATTTCTGATAACCTCATTTTAAAGAAGTCAACAATAAGAAGTGATGTGTGCAGTTTAAATGAATTTTATCGAAAAAATTTTTATGGTTGAAAAGATCTCACAGTTATAAAACACAAATCAAAAATCTAAATTAGATCTCTGGATACAAACTCATATACGTATTTATTGAAAAAGGCGTAGAATCGAAAAGTTATTTTAAAGTAATTTTTTTCATAGGATATTATAATAGTAATAGTAATATTTCATAATAATTTTTTTCATAGGATATTATTTTTCACAGGATCAATAATTTTTTTCATAGGATATAGGAGTAAATTTTTGCATATTTCACAAGATTTATTAGTTTAAGCAATAAATCATTCGTAAAAAATTCATAACAGATTTAACTTAAAGTGAAAGTAAATTTTTGTATTTAATTCAAAACGTACTCATGGGTATAATGACAAAATGTTAACAATTATTTCAAAATATGAATTTTACTTATTGACTCACTTTTTAGATATAAAATTTGCCGAAGTATTATTTATATGTTTATAATGATATAGTTTAAAATAATTTTGAGTTAGCATCTCGTTTTTTCACTAAATTTACGTCGTCAAACTTAAATTGTAAAAGAACTCCAAAAAGAAATTATTAATAATAATTTTTAGTGTTTCTTAAAATCTTTAATTAAACAAATAGAATGTGTACATAAGACTTCAGGTTAATAGAAACAATAGTCTTAGTCAAAATGTTTTGTGTGTGTGTAAATGTACAATTATGTAAAAAACTGTTATATATATATATATATATATCATATATATATCATATATATATATATATATATATATATATATATATATATATATATATATATATATATATATATATATATATATATATATATATATATATATATATATATAGTAAAAGATTATTAACTGAAGTAGAAGAAGTAAAGTTTAAAAGTCCAGTCTCTTATATACAATAATAAAAAATTTGATTTCTGGTGTGAAAAGCATAAGGAAATCTCGTATTGAAATAAATGCCATACTTGAATTTTTTATATTGTTTAAAACTGATAAAAATACATTTAGTTGTTAGAATTGAAAATTTGTAATATAGGTATTTACTTTAAATGTTGAAGAAACCCGTTGTTCTTCTTCACTGGTCAAAAGACACCTTTAAGTGTCGGTCGTAGCGTCTAGCGCCGCCTAGGAACAGAAATTTTATGTAACTTTATATAATTTTAAATAATTAATTACAATATTTAACAAAATTCTGCAACGGATAAACGTATCCTTCTGCAAAACGTTGTAAAATTTATAGCGGTATGCAAAAGGGAAAAAAAAATATTTTCTTGAAATCATAGGGATTAAATTTTTTAATTCATTTGTTTTTGAAAAACAAATGTGCTCCATATTTCTATAAAATAGCATACGAATTTATTTTCTTGGTGTAAATTAGAATAAGCTTAAAATATTTATTTTAATATTTAAAAAACTGCATATTCATAATAAGTGTTACAAGTTACAAGTTTTGAAGAACATTAACAAGTTAGTCTAAAACTTCACCAATGTTGAAATTAGATTTAAGAAGCTAGTTATCGTCAAAATAAATTTAGTGACTTTATAATAATTAAAACTATGAATAGTTCAGGCTGAAATTAAAAAGTCAATGACTTAAGTACTTTATCTCATTTAAACATAATGTGTGTTATTAATTGCGCAATTTTAAATTATAAGATTTCACAAAATCTGCTACTTTTCAAACATAGGAAAAGAAGGGCAAATTTATAAAAAACTATCTTTAAAATCACATTCGAGTAAGAATAAATCTCATAGAGTATTTGAAGGAAAAACGCCTAACTGTGTGTCATTGTGCCACAGGTAAGGTGATATTTGATAGCTCTTCCGGTGACACAGTTTCGAACTCTCCCCACCCTTTTATCACACAGGAAACATCAGCTACCTGGAAATATAAAAATTGCTACGTAAAAACGTATCCATTTCTTCGGCAAGAGTGATAGAGACTGTTTTTTTACCACTCCGTGCCAACAGGTTATTCGCTTTTTGCCTCTTTGAGCTTTTTATCATATCTAGGCCATGTTTACTATGCATTTTCTGTAGATTATTTGCTTACTGTCTATTAATGCAAACAGCATTTTTAATTAAATCACGTAAATGTTTTCAATAAACTTTAAGAAAATATTACTATGTGTTCTTAGAATTTTGTGAAATAAGTATAAATTTGAATATTTCTTTACAATTTTTCAGTAATGTAAGGGGTTAAATAAATCAATATTCATTTTTAATTTTTTATAAGTTGAGCCATAAATAACTTCCTAACTTCCCCTACTTCCAATAGCTAATTACAAGTTTTGAAGAGAACATTTAGATTGCTCAGTCCTAAAGTCTGAATTACCTTAAAGCATTATTTTTTTATCAAACCTGAAATAATAAAAATAGATTAAAAAAGATCTAGTTCCTCAAAACATGAATAAAATCAACTTAAAATAAGCAAAACTGATTGCAAAAACAGAATAAGTTAATTCAAAAATTAGCAAAGAATTCGAAAATTGCTTACAAAAGAAAAATTACTTTTTCTTATTTATTCTTATGAATTGTTAAATCATTATTTCAGTTTCACAGTATATTTAATTAAAAAACGAGAAAATTGAGCAATTGCTTTGCGTTGGAGCTCTTTACACAGTAAATATAGCTTGATCATTTAAATCAAATGCGATGTAATCAAGTATATTTCCTTTTCTGAGAGTGAAGCGAGAATACTAATAATGTTATAAGCATCTTTCAGTATACTTTCAACTCAGAAGTTAATATTTAAATGAATGACACAGTCATAAAAATTTTTCAACAATAAGAATTTATGTACATGAACTGAAATTTATATACATGAGGGAAAAACACAATATGCGTTAAAAATATGCAATTTAACACAAAGGTACTTTGAAATTTTCTCAAAAAATTAAAATTTTTTTTTTGCTTCATTTAATTTTATATTTGATTTGGCAAAAAAATTAATAGCATGTATATTATAATATAATGTTTGTCTCAAACACAATTGATTTACATTTATCAATGAGGCGCCTGTATATTTAAACGCAAATCACATACATAAGTAACCGTACACACCAAGAAAATTTCATGTAAATCAGACTGAAAGAAATGAAGTTATGGAGTCTATCGCTTGTATAACTTTACAAAAAGAAATCTTTATGCAATTATTAAACATGATTTTAGTTTCACATAATTTATTTTAAATACAGTTCAAAATATGAAAATCTATGTATTATAAATATATCTAAATATTTATATACTATCTATATATCTATTTATATATCTATGTATCTATATGTCTATGTATTTATTTACTATTATTTGATCAATAAATATTTATGTAGAAAAAATTTAGACGTGTTTTTTTTTTCTTTTTTTGCATTTGTGCTTTACCGTAGTATATTTTATGTTAGTATTTAAAGAACGATGGACTTTTTATATAAAAAAGAATTTATTTAGAACTCTTATAAGAACTCTAGACTTTGTTTTTGTTCCACGTGTGAACTTGCTAAATTATAAAACACTAAATTTCAGTGGTGGAAAGCGATTTTCCCAAAGTTCGTGAACTTTATCCCTGAAAAACATTAAATTCACAAACAACAAAGTTCTACATTAAAATTTCACTTAAAGTTAGGGTTCCATTAAAAGAATCTCAATCATTTAGCTTTGCGTAGTCAAAAATAATTGGGAACTGCTGCATTAGATAACTGAATGAAAAGAAAAAAGTACTTATCTAACATTTGCACATCAGGGAAACATGTAACATGTCTCAGTTACATGCAGTTTATGCATTCGTCTAACTTTAATTAGTATTACACGGAGAAAAATATTCTGGCAAAATCACCTTACCTGAATATTAAAGGCATTTTTAGTAAAAAAGAAATACAATTCCAAAACTTGAACCAAAGTATAAAATATTTAAACTATTCACATGGTAATTTTACCGTTCGCTGTTGTTACTGTTTACCGAAAATTCTGTTTTTCAAAATTTAGTTCTTATTTCAATATATTTTGTAACAAATACGAGTCTCAAAAGTAAACGTAACCAAATACATGGTTGCTATATCATGGCCGAAAATATCCCGGTAAAGTTACCAAAATGATCATCAAAACTATCACTCATTTTACGATTCATTTGATAATTTTTACCATTTTATGTTGTTGCATCTTAGAAAAAAGAAGTGTAATAATTGGTTTACACTTCTAAGGTTTATTAAAAAGGGCAATTTATTTAAATGGTTGATATGAGTTAGATGGCTGTTAAATATTTATTATTCTAATATCATTTCTGAATAATAACAAGTGTGTTAACAAGTTTTAACTCAATAATAATAAGAATTTTCTACCTATTTTTAGTTTAATTAAAAGCAATATTGCATATAAAACCAATGTTGCTTTTTTCTACGTTCCATTAGATACTGTGTATTTTAATTAGCATTATTATGGTTACTTGGGCTGATTGACCTCTGATCCTGTGATTTTTGTTAAACTAACCAATTTATTACATGTATTGCAACAGTCACAAACTCGACATTTACAGGTGAACAATATGTTACTTATATGAAAGTTTTTTAATGCGCATATATATATATATATATATATATATATATATATATATATATATATATATATATATATATATATATATATATATATATATATATATATATATATATATATATATATATATATATATATATAATATTATATTATATTATATATATATATATATATA
Organism: Parasteatoda tepidariorum; assembly: GCF_982258835.1. Classification (NCBI taxonomy): domain Eukaryota; kingdom Metazoa; phylum Arthropoda; class Arachnida; order Araneae; family Theridiidae; genus Parasteatoda; species Parasteatoda tepidariorum. The sequence goes on from NC_141765.1 coordinate 59,178,541, forward strand.
TATATATATATATATATATATATATATATATATATATTATAAAAAAAGCTTAATATATTTATTATTTATGACGAAGAAATAATTCTTTGTTAAACATTAGTTTTCATAACTAAGTTCAAATCTTCCAAACGTTCCAATTATTTTGATACCTTTTTTCACAGAGCTGATATATACTTCTGATATGTGGGTGATTCTATGGAAACATGACAATTCGGGGGGAAAATTATTCAAATTCAAAATAATCAAAAAGTTTTTTTTTGTTCATTTATTTAGTTACATATATTAATATCTTACAGACAGCAGTGTAGTTTATTGACATTTGCTCCAGAAAAAAAATGAAATAGAAATTCACCAAATTTTGAATGCCAGGAAAATGACATATTAGCTTAGAAGTTTGGAAAAGCTAATAGTTAATTTTAAGCTAATAGTAAGTAACTCAAAACTCAAAAAAGACAAAGTTGAGAAGTTCATTTTAACTTTGTTTGCAAATAAATTCCAAAAATAATCGTTGTGAACAATTTTAACCAATTAGTTAAGTATAATGAAAGTGAGAGACAATGAGACAATACACACACAATGAGATATAGTTTTTAATTTTACTACACTTTAATTTTCAAAGAAACTGTTGAAACAAAGAAGACAAAAATATTTTGTAAAATTTCATTAATCTTGAAGCTTTCATAGGAAGCAAAATGTCTGGAAGATATTGGGTAAGGAGCAGACATTTTTGAATTTGTGATATTCTAAGAAATTTTGACACTAACTTTTTGACTTTTTTCCCGGGCGACTTGAAGTGATTAGCAATCTGTTTGCCAGCACAAATAAGTTAACTTTAATACCTTTATGAACGACTTCAAAAATTTCTCCTACAATGAAAATTATAATCTCATGAATTTTTTAATTATTAGTAAAAAGTTTTAATTACAATTAATTTTATAATAATTTCTATCGGAAATTTTTTGTAATATTATTTAAATTTAAAATATTTCAAATCATTTTATTTTACAACTTTATTACATTAATTAATTTATACACCCAAGCAGCGTTTAGAGACTATGCAAGAATTAAATTGTACTGAGATGTTCGTAGTTTATCCTTTATATTTTTAACTATCTGTGTTTTGAAAAAAAATAACCAAACGTCTCTGCGTTAGATGGACCATGATTTGTTTAAATTAATTCTTTCATCCACTGTAGAAGGAATCAAAAATGTTTTTGTTGTTGATATGTACAGAATAAAATTGTGTATAATAATCAATCATTAAATAAATAAATAACTTTAATTACATACGAGCATATTACAATATTTCATAAACTGGATATTAGGTTAATATTTGCTTTCACTCTTTACATTATAGTGTTTAAAAACATTTCTTATAACTGTGTTAATGTCCTGGAATTTATAAGCCAGGAAAATGATAGCCAGGACAATGGAAATTTTGCCATTTTATAGCATTTAATATTAATTTAACATTTTGGCCTAAGACGTTTACTTTCCACAGAAAACATCAGGATTTCTTGAAATAACTAAAGTAAATGTAAATAATTTATGTTATTAATGATTTCAAGAGGACAAGAAAATGACAACATAAAAACCTAGTCACCTTGTAAAATTTTTTTAAATGCATTTTGGCTCAGAAAGTTGGTTCTTTATTCTTGCAATTAAACATGTTCCGATGGGATGGTATTCTTAACAATCTCTTAACTTAAGATATTGATTGCTGGCTTTATCTATTCTGGTTATAAATCACTAAATAAAAGTAGCCAGGAAAATGACAGATTTTCATGTGACAAACAAATTATTGACAGAAAAAATTATTTTAAACGAAGTTTTAGTAAATAATACCCTCGGTGTACATTCTAGAAATGCTTACAACTTTTGCGATAAAAAAAATTAGATATTGAAAAATGTGTAGGAAGTTTTGAAGCTAGTTATTATTGGAAATATTGTTTGTGACATACCAGGAAAATGACATTTTGATATTCAATTAAATTTTTTAACTATACATAACAGTCAATGCTAGTGCAAAGTCATTTTAAAATGCTAACAGCAATGCTATTTATTAATTTTTTAAAAAAAAGTTCTTTTAGTAGTATAGTATTAGATCTTGGAGTGAGAAACTGTGAATTGTCATATTTCGTGAGAATCACCAATAAACTGGCCCATTATATTATTTGTTGTTATATACTTTTCTTAACATGCAGATGCTGTTCTTTTCACTTGCTGTTATTAATTCTGCATTTTTAAATAATTGTGCGTAGTATAATAAATAAGACTCTGATTTAACTTGTGTGTCTGTGCATTTTTTTTATGGCAGAATCTGCCATTGTTATGTTTAGAATTTTAAAAAATCAAATGACTTCAAAATTATTGATTTTTTATTTCATATGAACTACTCATGATGCATACGTTAATACATTTATTAGCATAAAAAATAGCCATGAAGAATGGATGCTGCTTTGATGTTCGCTCGCTTGAAATAGACTAATAAAAATATGATTTTTCTTAAGTATCCCAACAAGAGAATTTGTTTATAACTAAGATGCAAACTTTAATTCCACTATTAACTCTAGAGATGCTCTTATGAGAAAATATTTACATTAATTATTGGTGAAAATGCAATTTTCACTTATTTTTATGCAATTTTCATTTGTATATATTCACTTATTTTTATGCAATTTTCACTTGTATATATTCACTTGAATATGCAATTTTCACTTGTATATATTCGCTTGAATATGCAATTTTCACTTATTACATTTATTAACATTTTAGCAAGAAAATTTTACTTATATGCTGGCCTAATTTCTACTCTTGATCTTACAGTAAATCGAATAAAAAACAGTCTTATTTCATCTGTAGTTTTTTATTTTGATTGAAAATCTCTGTTATTTAATTTTACAAGAATTTAGAAGACAATTATTATTTTGAATACACGATCCACAGTATGCATGCAAAACAAAATGATTTTTTTTTGTTATATTTGCATATGAAGAGTTGTAAGCTCCTTAAAAAGCACCCTTTATAAGCCTTAATCAGGTTTAAGAAAAGATTGCTCAAAATAGAGAAAAACATTACAAAGATGCGTCTATTACAAAGTGGAGGTAGCTAGTTCAAATCCCACAGTGTCCCAGGATGTATGTGTGTGCTACCTTTCCCTATCTTGTGGTATCTATATGGGTCATTCTCACGAAAACTGTCATTTTTCAGTTCATAAAATCCCAAAAAATTAAAGTGAATAAAAAGCTCTGAAACTTTTTATATTAATGGAAATTTGTAATGGCATTATAAAGAAAGTATATATCCTATAAATTATACTTAATATTTAAATTAATTAATTTTTTGAATAATTAATTTATAATTAATCAATTTACAATAATTAATAATTAATTAATAAATTTAATAAATAAATTAATTAATTTAATAAATTAATTTATTAATTTATAAATTAATTTTTTAAAATTAATTAATAAATAAATTAATTAATTTCACTATTTAAAAAGTGAGGGAATGACACTAATAGTGAGGGAATGATATTTTATTTTAATGCATGTTTTAATCTAAGTTACATCTACCTAAAGTTTGAAAATGATAACATACTAAGTATATCTGATATTTATTATAATTTAGTTTTATATATTTAATAGTTTTTACAGGTTTCGGAAATAAAATTGGTTGGCACGATTGAACAAAAGAAATTTTAATAATATACTTATCTTGAATCATTCCCTCAATTTAGCGTCATTCCCTCACTTTATACACTAGTGAGGGAATGACAAATTTAATAAAATTTTAAAACAGTTAGGCCTAATTAATTTCTGAAGTCAATCACATGCAATTATATTCATACAAGAAAGCAACATATAATTATCCACTTTCTCGATGAAGTTGTATTTTATTTTACTCTAAAAAATGACATGAGGGAATGACAACTGCAAAAAATTTTACCTGGTTTGATTCATTCAAATTTATTCCACAGCAAAGCTTCTTTAAGTTGAAGATGGAAAGATACTGCAATTTTGTTCTATGATGCCAGTTGTTAACTGCTGAAGTTTTTATTAAAATATTTTTATTCTAAGAAGAGTGCAGGTGATAAGAACATTGTTGTGAGGGAATGATGCGAAACACTAGGGAGAATGTTTAAAATAGTGCTGTGTTAATATTTTTATCAGAATTTAAATTTAAAATTGATTTTCTGAATTCTATATTTCAATATTCTGAAATAAAAAACACGAATTTGTAAAAAAAAAAAATTTATTTCAGAAACAATTTTTTTCTTTTTTTAAATCATCAGTGGGGACAAGTGAGGGAATGACATATTGGTATATTTTAATTACCTAAAATAAATAAAAAATAAAAATTGATAATTTTATTTTTAATCTTTTGTTAGCCTGCATTCTGAAGGACACTTTCCCAGAATTTTTTTTTTTCGTAAGTTGTAAAACAAACATAAAATATACTGGGGACATGAAAATGACTGTTTTTGTGAGAATGATCCATATATAGATTTTACAAGAACCATTTGCCAAACTTTGTAATGAGTACACAAGCCTGCGTATGTGAGTGTAGCAATAAAGAAATATAAATAAATAGCTTGGTTAGGGGGAATTTGAACCTGCTACCTCTACGCTTCCATTTCAAGACGTTGGGACAGCTCTGATGTAGTAATTTTATTTACTTTAATGTAGTATTCATTTAATGACAGTTAAGCTACTGATTTAGCTCAGCCTTGTTCAGGTATTTGTACATTTACAAATGCGTATTTTCTTACAATTTTAAATCTTGGTAGATGTTAAATTACAGCTTACATAGGAAAAAAACCCACCGATGAGAAACAAAGTTAACGAGTTAATTATTGCACCGTTACTACTGACTTTTGCTTAAAATGACCTAATTTTGAAGTATTTTCTGCCAAACAGCTTGGTAATAAAAACCCTATTTTATTGTTAATTTTACCAAAATGTTATTACCAAAGATCTTTGGTAAAAATTACTTTTTTTTGGTGTTTCCATATAGCTAGAAACAGTAAATTTAACCCTATTCTAGTAGTTTTGACCCTACTTTTTTTCTTAGAGCAATAATTGACTTCAATATGACCAAATAATAGAATGGCGTATGAATGGCAATGCGCTACATTACCAAAGCATTTTGATAAAAACTATCTGCTTTTCGTTGCTCCCAGAGAAACACGATTAATTTGACTATATTCTAGTAGTTTTGACCATACATTTTTTCTCAGTGTAGAAGCTAAAAATTATAAAATTTTCAGACTGAATATCCACATAAAAATAGTTTTTTTTTCAAAAAAAAAAAGTTTGAAATGTTTCTTTTAAAGAAACTTCGCTAATCATTTCTTAATTGAAGAATATACAAACAATTTAAGATTTAAACTAAAACAACTATTTTGCTTGTCTTTAATAAACCTAAAATAAGAAATACTAGTATGGTAATGTTCTACTAGACAAATAAGTGCACATTATGCATTTCAGTAAATTCGTACTATCAAATTTATATTCATATATCATTCATAGTTAAACTTTAAAAAAAATCTCCCTTGAAACAAAATAAATAAGTCTTTATTTCACCAAAAACAGTTTTTTTACTATACCAAATGAATTAAAATCAGTCATATTGTTTTGCGCAAAATTACAATGTTATATAAAGCATAATTAAAAAAAATTATTTCATTATAGGAATTTTAAAAACTACAATTTTTCATATTTTTCCATTTTTCCGTAAACCAATAGTGAAATTTTGAATTTTGAAACAATTAATTAATTTCCTCCTCCAAATAAAATTGAATTAGCGATAACTTTATTTTATTCTTGTATTCATACGTATTTTTGTTCCAAGAGTTTGATTTTACTACCATTCCTTATTTGTGAATTTGAAAAAAGAAATTTAAAAGAAAAATCAATAAGCAGAAAAACACTATGTTTTGCCACATATGTATCTAATTATAAGAGTAAATTACCCAGATTGTATATACACAACTTTAATTTATTGTTTATTAAGGATTTTGCATTTCAGTAATCAACTTGCAAACCATGCTTTATAAAACACGTGATTAAAGCCAATTTTTTTTAAGTATCAGCTATCTAAATAATCCGATTGTGGTGCATTCTGAATTACTTTTTTTAATTATTTTTGATAAACTCAAATGATTCTATAATTTTAAAACAAACTTCAAATATAGTTTAAAAAAATCGCCATAAATATTTCCCCCAATTTTAACAAATTTTAAAAAACGTGCATTTCCCGTAAAAAGCCTATAAGGAAGTTTATTAGCTTCTATAAGAATCTGAATGCTGCATTAAATAAATAATCCAAAGAAACTAAAGCAGTAAAATCAAAATATAAAAATAGGATATAAAAGTTCAAGCGCTGAAAAACAGGTGCTCATTTTCAAGACATGCCAGACATGAATGAGAATAAACAGAAGTTAGGTATTAGAAAATGAAAAGTTGCCAATGAAAAATGGAAAAATAAATGTGAAAGCAAAACTTAAAAAAAAACACGAAAGCCGGGAGAAAAAAAAAGATTAAAAACAGAACAGGAAAAAAGCCACTACTCATTACATCTAAATAGCACATGGAAATGCATTTTACCCTGATTCGGCCTTCTCGGCCACTGACATTCTTCTTGTTCTGTTTTTCATATATTTTTCGTCCCGCAGTGGAATGATCGTAAGACACGGTTCCCTGTAGAATACCGAAGTCAAGCATCGCTGACTGCGGTCAGAAAGTGGGTGGTTGGCCACCTTGATTTGCCAACTTAGGGACCGAGGGTGCACGGTATTGGTCCTCGTTAAACTGTTTTACCGTAAAGTGCTCGAATTCACTCACCTGTCGACGGGCTACCTGAGCCATCCCCTCTGCAGGGATTCAAAATTGTGATGGCATGTCTTCGGATCATCATCGGGGTGTTTCCCAGACCGTCGCCAATAACTCAAAGTGCAGCTTTAGTGTGACCTAAATTAAATACCTACCGACCTCATCTCTTTTTCTCTCTCGGCTTCTGTGGCTTTTCTAGTTTTGTTTCTCTCCTTTGTTTTTCCATTCTTCGTTGGCAACTTTTTGTTTTATATTTAAAATCGCTTTAGTTTCTTCTCCTTCACGTCTGGCAAGTTCCTGAAAATAAGCGTTGGTTTTTTGAGCACTTAGAACATATTTTTTTCTAATTATATAATTTTTTAAGAAAATGAAGTTTTTAATCAGGTAATAAGCCGAATGCTACATATTACCTAATTTAAAACTAAAACAACTGATAGTAGTGGTATATGCATACATTTGAAAACATGGTTTCTTTCTTTTCCTTCAAAAGGAAAAAAAAGAAAACTTCTAGCAATTACACTATTTAACTAGCCTCAAATTTAAAACCTAAATGTATACACCATAAAAATAATACTTTGTACATATGCGCAAAAAAAAATACGAAAGGTGAACAAAAAATTATAGTAATTATAATATAATATACTTTTGGTTTAGTGAAAACTTGTTAGACATAGTTAAAATTCGAATTAATTCTGAACACAAGCTAATAAATGCCCGTCTAAAGAAATCTTAATAATACTTGTCTTTGGCCTCAAATAAAGTTTTCTATAGTTATGAGTAGTGCGTTTCCCCACCCACACCGAATTAGAAGGATTAGGCAGAATAATGAAGGAGTAAGACAGTAACCCAATCACCATATGATTAACTTCCTGCCTTGAGTACCATCTCATCTACATATTACCTTATTACTTCCAACTTTCCAGCAGAAAAGCAAGCACACCTTATTAGTTATTTGAGGCTCCTTGTTGTATCTTCCTCAGCTAGGTTAACCATAGTTTCAGAGTTGACAAAACTGCCACAAGAGCAACTTTCTTATACACAATACTGTTTGTGGAATTAACTTGTTAGAAGTTTAGAATAGGAAATTTAGTGTAAAGAGTTTTGTTTTCTTTGGCTTGAAGGTTTTCTATTGCGCATATTATTATACGTTATATATAAGTTTTAAATTCGAGTCTTGTTAACCTTTCATAGCCTTGATAGCCATTTGTTTAACTGGTAAAATGCTTTTCACAGTTTCTTTTTCTAAATTTAATTAAAAAAAATTAATTAGGATTGTTTATATATACAAATATCAATTTAAAGGAGAGGAGTAAGCTTGAAATTTATTGTCTTTTGAGTTTGTAGGGGTGGGAGACTATATAGGGAAATATTTGGGGGAGTATAGCATTTTGTGTCTGATAATTAATATATGAAGAGAAAAAATTTTATTGAAATTTCATTGAATTTGTCCTGATATTGTTACTTTAAAATAAGAGTAATTATCTACGTGGGACATTTTTTTCCAACCTCCGTTGGATCATAGAAAAAAAACACAAAAGTGAATAACAAAATGAATGTATCATCAAACTATAAGTACTGATGTGATTTTTGTACACAAAAAAATAGAAGGAAAGAATAGGAGGTTTTAGGCATACGGCTGAGATCTGATAATTATTATTTATTTATTTAATAATTAGTAATATTATTCAAAACTATATAAAAATATCAATAACATAATTACTATAGCTCCCTTCACGAATATTTGAGTGTCTTGATTATTGGTAGTATTTTAATTGGCTTGCAAAAGTTTTAATCGGTTTTCTTTTCGATTTTTACATTAGCTAGACTAAAAGCCATCCCTTTTAATCTGAACACCAATTCACCAGACCAAATATTACATCGATGAAAAAGTTGTTTTAAACTAATTATAGGTGTGGAGGCTTTGACTTGAGAAAAATCTGACAACCATGATTGTTCCTTCACATTTTGCGGTAAAACCGGAATAAACTGATGAGCTCGGTGAGGTAAAATGGTTTCTCACTGTTCCATTACAGAGATCCAAGTTTTCAGATAATAAGAAGCATAAATGCCCCTGGCTATTTTCATTGATGAACTTTAAAGAACTTTTTACTGGATGCCCAAAACAAATCCAAATGGAAAACGCGTCGACTAGTAGGAAGGGTGTTCTTAAATATTGTGTACTAATAAATTTATTTCCCTTTTATCTATTTTCTTTTTTATTTTCCAATAAATATTTTCCCCGAGTTTATTTATGTTTAACAATAAATTAGATTCATTTTTAACAATTAATTAGATTCATTTTTTAACATGAAATTAGATTCATTTTTTAACATGAAATTTATGAATCCTTAAGAGAAAGAGAAAGCAATCAAGTGATAAGAAGTAAATATTTCTCTATCATTAATAATAATGTTATAATGAGGAATAGCAATGTTTAGGCAAAGAATATGGTTTGTTGCATACAGGAGAGAAATAATCTAAAATCATCAAAAAGTAATAACGATGAACATGGCCATCTCCTTGAAAGTAATACAGTAAATATGGCTATTGAAGGGAATAAATATTTCAAAATATATCGTATTTTTCTTTTATATCTAAGTTTTCATATGAAATTTTTATTTTTAAATATAATTAAAAATCCTATTTATTTAAAAAAGAAATGATAAATTTTCTCATTTAAAAACATAGCTGCAATCAGTGTAAAATTTTTCAATCAGCACCTAATTTTTTTTTTTATCAATATTTAAAAAGATGTCTAAAACAGGAATTTTGTACAAATGGAATTTAAAAATCTTGAATTAATATTTTAGAATAATTTAGTTAAAATTCAAAAAATTTATTGATTGAATTTTCCTTAATCATTGATATGAAATAAAAGTAAGTTAGAAATAATTTTATACAAATGTTTATTCTTAAAACGAAAGATGTATGCAATGGTAATCTCCATTATTAGATCATTGTTACGACGAAGACCATTTTTTATTTTTGCACAACTATCATTGACAGCCGACAAAATTCTTAGTTTACGACTAATAATGTTCAACTCCGTAGCCTTGTAATTTTGAACCCAATCCAGAAGACAAGGGAACTCCTGGATCAATATTAGGAGAAATTTGCCTTCATATAGCACTTTTTCATGGAACTAACCTCATTTGCGTTACATGGAGAGGAACAACCACAAAAACCTCCTGTGTTGCCCTGACGGCAAAGGGACCTAACCCATGATTCGTCTACCACTGAGGATCCGTCAGAACTGTGGTCAGTGCAAGCTGGATGCGGAATTCATATTGACCAGCTATCGCTGGGATCCGAACCAGGTTCACCTCATCGGAAGGCAAAAGCCCTATCCCCTGACTACGAAGACCATTGTTATTAGAACATTGCTATAGCAAAAGATCAATTTTATGGCACTAGCAATTCTTAATTAATAAATTTTATTCTGCCTACCATAATATTAGTCTTTCATATTATAGAATTAACATATCATAATATTCTTCAGTACTATATTTATAATGTTTTAAAAAAATTAGATTATTTATAACTTATATTATTCACATATATGGTTATTACACTTCAATATGGTTATTCGGTTATTATACACTTTTTCAGAATTCTTTATTCTACTGAGAAGTGATAAATAAATAAAAAATAGACAGACAATGTTCATTCTACAGTAATCTTTGTCCATTTTGAAAAGTAATATATTTATTAAGCAACATTATGATTAAACTAATATCAGTAATTTATATTATAAAAATTTATATATTTTATACTAGTTATTATTTCAATTTTTGACTTCTCCAAACAAAATTTTTTAATTATTTTTATATTATAAAAATTTTCCTTTTTTGATATTGAATTTTTAAATATTTTTTAATATTAAAAAAAAATTTTCTTTTTAAATATTTTGTAATTTTCACATATTATTCATTTTAATATTATTTAATTTTTTTACAATTTGTAATTTTTTTTATTAATGAGCTCTTTTGTGTTCATTCTGGCTCTAAAAACGCATATGGATAAGCATGATGTCTTATAAAAAATTTCTTAGACTCTAATTGTCGATCCTGTCATATCACTTGTTTAAATAAATCACTTAACTTGGAATTTTTTGGATCCCTTGATTTTTTGGTTTTGGACAGATGCATTAGTTTTGGTCCGCTGTTTCATCTGAGAATTCCTTATTTTTAATATAACTTCTTGAATTCTAGCTGTTATCAAATATTTCGGTTTGGTCTTATTATATCAGTGATATACTTAATTTTTTATCTGCTCTCTTAATTTTGAAAACGTATTCTACTTTTAGTACGGTCCTTTACTTTTTGTATGGTCACTTAATTTTGGTTATATTATCTATTTAGATTATTTAAGCCTTTTGGATCAGCTTAGTTTTTAATATTATTATTTAATTTTTGTTTTTTGATTTTTTTATGAATCTTACTTTTGGTTAATGCTTCGATTCATAAAGCTTGGATTATTGATCACAGTTATCTTAAGCAGTATGTGAAAACAAAACAGTTTTTCGTGTAATTATTTTTTTCATTTTAATCCGTCAGCACTGTGGTCGGTGCAAGCAGTATGTGGAATTCATATTGGCCAGCTATCCCTGGGATTCGAACCCGGTTCACCTCATCGAAAGGCGAATGCTCTTTCCACTGACTACAAAAACCATTGTTATTAGAACATTTCTTCAGAAAATAGTCAATTTTATGACACTAGCAATTCTTAATTAATAAAAAAATTTCTCAAATAATACTATTAATAATAATTTAAGTTTAAAAGAAAAGATAGAGTGAATGAAATGCAGTTTTGAAAAGATTAACTGCTTTTAACTGCCTTTAGAAGAATTTTATCACTAAATAAAATGTTAAAAAAAAGTACCTACGGTACAGAACTTTTTGCCTTTTAGTAAATCTATTAGAAGATAGTTTCAAGTCTGCTTACTATATCTTAGCTTTATTTTATTCAGAAAGTATCATCTGAAATAATACTAATAAATACACTCATTATATACCTGAACCATACAAATTTGATACTACTATCATACATAATCATTGTTGCACTGAGAAAAAAAAAAGTATGATCAAAACTACCAGAATATCATAACATTTTCCACGATTTTGGCTCTATGGAAACACCGAAGAGCACAGTAAATTTTTTCAAAGTGTATTGGAAAGGATTTTGGCAAAATTAACAATAAACTATCGCTCATAGGCTGCAATAGTGGCACAACTCAAAATATCATGTTTTGAGATAAGTGGGTTTAAAGTTTTCATTGCTAAGGAAAATGCATAAGAAATGCTTTAGTTTGCTTAAGCGAGGATTACCTTCAAGTTGAATAATGAGTTGTGCTAGTATTGCTGCTGAAAAGAACGTGTATTTTCATATTTACACCTGTTCTTAGTCCAAAACACGTGTCTTTTTAGTTGTGCCACAATTGCAGCTCATGAGTGACATGTTTTTACAATATGTGATAACATTCGGTAAATGTTGTAGAATTCGGTAATTTTATCATGATACCTTAGAGCATGGCATAAGAATCATTTATTCGGTAAAATTTACTTTTCAGTTTCATGTATTTTACTAAATCTTTGTTAATAACATCCTTAATTCTGAAAAACATAATTTCCAATGAATCGATATGTTTTGAATGATAAAATTATCAAATGAAGAGTATAAGTATTCTATATTTTTGTTTTTAAAACCAGAATTATGCTGTTTTTTTCTCACCAGAAATGCTATTACCATCGAGTACATTAAATTACTAAAAATTTTTACTTGATATCAACGGTAATAGTGAAACGAAATTTGATTATGTTTCCTGAAATAAAATGTCTAAATGTGTTTCTGTGGTTTTTGCCTTATGTTATCAAATCCAGCTCTGTTTTTTCGTCGTAACACATTCATTGTAATATATAGGCCTTAATTTATAATCTCTCTGTTTTTAGAATTAACCTTTTACCGTTTTATCTCGCCTTTTTTATCGTTTAAGTAGAAAAAAATCTAAAATTTGCCAATGCCAGTTTCCTTTTTCTTCAAAGTTTGCTAGATTAAACTATAGTACTATCCATTTCCTTAATAAATTGCTTTGTTTACTCTTAAAACAGTTGATAGCCACACCAAAATTAAGCCACTTCCGCATAAATTTTGTTTAAATATATTCAAATTGCAGTCGATGGCGCGTAGGCTATATCAATAAAAATTTCTCGATTCTCAAATGATAGTGCTATATCATGTCATAGGCAATATGAGAAGTTGCAAATTAGTATTTGATTCAGAGCCGTATCGTGTAAACTGATCCAGGAAAACCGCAACAAACTTTAGATATTCCATAAGCAAACAGACATCATTCTCATTGTTTCAATAGCAAAGTATGTGAAGAGGATAATTATTTTCCTTTATAGTGTCCAACTAAGCATTTGGAGGAATTCGAAAAGCGTCATTTTTGTGATTAAGACACAGCCAATAGGTTTCTTAAGACCTTTTGCTTGCGTCGCCTTTTACAATTTATGAGCATTTATACCCTTCTTGGGCATGTTAATCGGTAAGCCTAGGGCCATTGTTTTGAGAAACTTGAGTGCCGGGATCTCCAGAAATGCTTTAATCGATGACTAGTGTCACTAGAGGACAACTTCTCTTGGATTTCCCCCAAAAGACTCTAGCGTCATTTAACAGATCGTCAAATTCTACGAAGATAATTTATTTAAGCATATTCTTCAATATTTCATTCGTTATTTTGTACTTAACAATTGAAACTGGCTTTAATAATTTAGTTAAGGTGCTTCCTTCAATTTCTAATATGCATTCCAAATTTAATTTTTAAAGATATTTTCAAAGTATATGTAATTATATTAGACGTACAGATCAGATAGAGAATCTAATCCTCTTTATGTGTATACAAGTCTTAAACAAAATCTTTTAAAAATTTAAAAACCATAACAAGTATTTAAGAAGCGTTAGTTCTGAGTTATAAAATTCACAAAATTCAAAATCAAACTCACAATATATATATTATATGCCTATATATATATATATATATATATATATATATATATATATATATATATATATATATATATATATATATATATATATATGTATAGTATTTTTGTAATTAATTATAATTCTTTAATAAGAAGAACCATGTTCGAAATTGTTTTATTTTTAATTCATTTATATTTGTAGCATTAATTAATATTAAAAAGAAAACAATTTAAAAGAAAGAAATATAATTTTAATATCACATCACAATTTAAATAAATTGAAAGTCGTGTTTAAATTCCGAGAATTTTTCCGTTACTTTATTTTCAAAAACTCAAAGCAATGCAAACTAAATTTTTAAAGGAGATAAAAAAAATCATGTAACTACATTCTTAAATAGATCAGTAAAGATTTATTCCTTTTGGATTTGGTAAAAATTCTATGAATTTCGAGAGTTAACTATGAATTTTGAGGGTAAACTGAAAATCACTTTCCATAGAAATTAAAATTATAAGAAACTTCAACAATACGAATTCTCAAAAATATGTTTTAAATACATTAACTGAATGCAAATTAATTAATAATTAAATAGTTGTACTACTCTTCTTCTAGGCTTTTTAAGAAAGTACATTTGAGTGAACTTGAAAATAAAAATGGATGCATTTAGGGGCATCAAAATACGAATTAACTGAAAATGCTATACTCTAAAATGAATCGTTGTGACAACATTCAGAATAAAATTACTCATACGTCAATTTGGGTTTATTATTATTTGCTGTTAGCTTTAAAAGTCCTTTAAGCTAACTGCTGTTAGCTAAAGGTATAAGAAAAGTTTCAACAACTTTTTTTAAATATTACTAAAAAATTTGAAAAAAAAAACTGGTTTATTTGTTTTATTTTGTATAAAAACTTATAAAACTAGCGAAAAAAAATTTTTGTTACTATTTTTCTAAAAACGGTATTTTTTTGCATATAAGGTAAACACTATAAAAAATCCTATAGCCTGAAAGAAGATACTCATTTGGAGATTTGATTTACAAGGCTATTAACTATGTTTTGAACCATTATCTTAAAAGTGTGGAAAATTTTAAAAATTTTCCTCACTTATCTTTGAGAAAAAACACTCGTAAAAAATGAAATTCTACTTTTTTCCCTTAGTCTTTAGTTCAAAGAATACATGCAATATTCATAAACACTCATTAAAAATTTCAATTATTTTAAAAACAACATGAGATATCGTGTCTAAGGTGGTGAAAAATGTGAAAATATCTGATTTTGAGATAGTTGCATTCAAAGACTTAAAATCGTTAGCCTATCCAGTATTATCACCGTGCACAAAGCCTGAGATAACTTTGTTAATAATTGGAATACAAACAAATGTGAAGTATTTTTAGAAAGATAAAAGTACAGGGATTCTAAATTTATAATAAACTCAATTTCGAACATTTTGCTCAAAATCATGCTTTTGCACTATTTAATCAGATACCTTAACCATGAATCATGTTTAGTCAGATATCTTAAACTATTTCTAAAGCTAAAATTACGAGTTTTTTCCATTTATTATTTCTACTTTTACTCTTTTTTCAAAAAATTATAGATTATAGTACAAAATATGGTTTTAAATTTCCTAAAGAAAAACTATTGGAATATATTTTAAGTATATAAATGGTAAATTTCCTGCTATTTGGTTACCCTTTCGATCTCTTAAGGCAAATTGTTTTTGAACTGAAAGAAACATGCTAAGAAACTTAGGTTAAATGTGGTAAAAACTACGAAAACAAGCATTATCTCTCATTCCAACTGAGATAAAAAAAGAACTTTTTTTCATATTGGGAAAGAGAAAAAATAGAAGTCTTAAAACTGAATTATTTGTATCTTAAGGAACTTTAGAAAATTCTCTGACCAAAAGAAGCTACTTCAAATTTACTATAAATAAATTTGTGTGAGCAAACTTTCAGATTCAAAGTTTTATGCAGTCTTCGGTCTGTATATTTTGATTTTTATTTGATTAAAATAAAAATAAAAATTGAATTAAGATGTCTTTCAAAGCAACAACATAGTTTTGTATACAATGCGTGAGACTAATTATTATTTATTATGTCATTTAATAATAGAAAAAAACTAATTGTAAGGTGTACAAATTTTAAATAGTTTTAAAAATTTAATTTAATATGGCAAAATACAAAATTTGAATGAAATCGGTCAAATGCTTTTTGAGAAATATAACTTTAAAAAAAAGTCATATATTTCCCTGACACCCTGAACACCATGAATAAATTTTGTTCTAATTATCAGATTTTCACTTACTAGAATTCAAACTTAGTGGTTCAAGGTGGTGATCTCAAACATGTTACTTAGTTAGTGAGACGTAGTTATGAAATCAGACACAAAGACGTACTTACTCTGTAAAAAACATACCACTTTTTCACTACCGATTTGGATTTCTGGCATTCAAAATGTGGGGATAGCAGCAATCTGGAAAGTATAGTCCTAGTTTGGTCAGAAGAGCAACAGAAAGTTTAGAATCTTAGATGCTAATTTTAAATTTTACGTATTTCGAAACATTTCAAGAAATTTAGGTTAATTAAAAAAGCTTTGCACACAATTATAAAATTTGTTTATCTAAATAATATTTCATGCTAATAATTTTGATTAATTATTTTTATTATTTTATTATTTCATTTAATAATAGAAAAAAACTAATTATAAGGCATAAAAATTTTGAATAATTTTAAAAATTTAATTTAATATGGCAAAATACAAAATTTGAATGAAATCGGTCAAATACTTTTTGAGAAATATAACTTTAAAAAAAGTGATATGTTTAAAATTCGATTCTCTCTATTTTTTTTTGGATAAACGAATTATTTAATTGTGTGTAAAATGTTTCTCATTCGCTTAAATATTTCTCAAGATATCGCGAAATACGCAAAAGAGGGAAGTTAACACTGAGGGGTTCAAACTTTCTACCAATCTCTTCCCCAAACTATTCGGATCATACTTGAGAGCTACTCCCCATATTTTAAGGATCAGAAGTCCAAATTCGTAGAAAAAAAATTTATGTTTAGCCAGAGAAAGTCCATTTATGTGTCTGATTCCAGAACTTAAAATGTAGTCTGCCCTAACTAATTAGCGTGTTCGAGTTCTCCCCTTGGAACCATAAAGATTGAGTTCCAGAACGTGAAAATCCGATCATTAAATAAAACGCATTTCAGGGTGTTCTGTTTTTCTCCTTCTGCGCACAGCACATCTTTTAAAAGATTTTTGTTTCTTAAAGTTATATGTATTAATAACCAAAAGGTAAATGAAACTATAAAGAACATACTGCCAGGAAACTTATGCATGATTCTGTCCTTAGTCAATAATATTAGAAAACTATTATTTATTAGTATTTTTTTTTTCATTTTTGATGGTGAGTAAATAAAAATTTAAGATCCACCAAAACTCTTTCGAATGAGGCTTTATGTTTTTGTTATAAATCCATATAATGAGGCTTTTGTTTTGTTTATCCATAGCAAAACTGATATTAGTTAAAAGGATATAATATACATTAATTTAATATCTGTTATTCTATAACTCAGGTCATTGTAGGGTTTCATAATTAGTATCCTGACAGCTAATATTCCGACAAGTTTCCTAAGTTTGAATCTCTACAGCTATGAAATCATTATCCACAATATTATATATATATGATTCGTTTCAGATCTCCTCGCTCTCTCAGTCTATTTATGTCCCTGGAATTTTGATAAAATAGAATTGCTACAGTTCAGCTGTAGTTAAATTATAGCTTAGTCATTTCCAAGGCTTACATCCTTAGGGTCTAATCTTTCTTCAAATAATTCCATAATGATTATTTAAAACAAATACCTCGCGCGAACAATTTGAAAAAAGGATATGTTTATGAAAATGTTTTCTAAAATTTCCGTTTTATTTTTTCATTACTGTATTTTTATTTTTTTTTAATAAAATAAACATGTCGAAGCCTGTTTAGAATGGGATATATAGGAAATATTACTGTTTGATAAGATTTTTCATTGGGCTGTGTCTAACCACTTGTATATTTACATTTCTTTAAATCAATTTCAGAAACTTTTATTATGTGACGCTAAAATAAACAGAAATTTATTCATCTTAGTAATATTGTTATTCATTATCGTGTTGTTATTTGGTAAATGTTGTCCATGCTTCCAAATACTGTACTATTTTGTGAAGGTTATATTTAAAATTGAACTACACTGTTAAAACTTTCTGCAGCTGTAATACCAGAAGAAAATATATTATAGGTGCAAAATAATATTTCTGAAGTTTTATCTCACTATATTTTGGTTCAACTTGAATGAAAATAACATCTCATTTAACACCTGATTATATTGCAACAAATTATCACTGTTCTATTAAACAGCGCTAAGTATAAACCACTTAAGCATTTATTAAATTAGGGAAGATCAATTTTCATAACTGATTTCTCAATTTCTTATTTTACTTTTCTTACATCACCTCAATCCTGAGCAGATATCAGAAACAAGAAAAAAATATTGTTTTTAAAGTACTATTTTATGGGAGCTCTAGTAATTAAATTAAAAAAGAATTGGTTTTGACATGAAAAATTCTATTAATTAATATAATATAATATATATAATATAATATATATAATATAATATATATATAATATAATATAATAGAATAGAATATAATAGAATAGAATAGAATAGAATAGAATAGAATAGAATAGAATAGAATAGAATAGAATAGAATAGAATAGAATAGAATAGAATAGAACAGAACAGAATAGAATAGAATAGAATAGAATAGAATAGAATAGAATGTAACACATAATTATAAAGTTATATAATTATTAAGTTTAAGGTGAAGTTATAGGTAAAATTGCTTCAGAAACACATTTTTGAGTTTTCATTAAAAAATGCATGTAATGTCAATTTAAATTGTAAGCCTAAAAAGAAAAAGAAAATGAAGTTTTTTGTGTGATAATGTGTGACAAATGTTACCTAGTAAAATAAATTTCAAAAATTTATGTACAAATTTCCCTTTATCTATTCATTAAACAAGAAATAAGGATATAAGTTAGAAGAAAACAATTGATTTAGCTGTTTTTTACTTGCATCTTCATTTATTATTCGTAAAATTTAGTACTTATAAACTTTAACAAATAACGATTACTGAATTTTTATTAATTTTCATGCAGATGGAATAATTATTTTAACTTCCTAAGAGATATTTTAATATAGTTAGTCACGAAAATGCAGCTAAAGAAAGTTTTTATTTTATTTTCCTAATATCTAATGTTCCTTTTTAATTTTCCTAATATCTAATGTTTAAAAATTGAAGCATAATGAATTACGAAATTTTCACTTAAAAATTCTAGCTATGCAAGATAGTAAACAGCAGTCATAAAAAAATTAGATGCATTTTCCTAAGAAAAATATATTTTTTTAAGTGTATTACTAACTTTATTTTCAACTCAACGGACACCCTCTTTTAAACCTATCATAACTAATTTTTTCAGCACATGGAAATAAAATTTGTCTTTAACACAGCCTGTTTTGTTAAAGTAAAAAATATTTATGTTTTGAAGAATTTTCAGTTTATTGTTTTCTGCATTACAATACATTTCTTATTCCTCCTTTTTACATTCATAGTAGTTCCTCAAAAATTGAGAAACTTTGTTTTTCAGTCCAGTGTTCCTTTTGTTTAAACAGTTACGAATCAAAAATTATAAATTCTCAATTTCTTTTAAAAATTAAATAAACTAAAAAGATTACTCCCTGACCGGTCTCTTGAAAACTTAGACTTATTTCACCCCTAACCAATATCTAGCAGATTCCAACTACTGACCAATTAATCTATATGCGTTTGAAATTAATGGGAAAACCAAAGAAAAAAAGGTAGTTAATAAAAAAACAGCTTGACTGAGTTGGTAAAAAAAATTAGAAGTTTAAAAATAAAAAACCAAAATCTTTTCGATTCAAAAAAGGAGTTGATCAGAATCTATTATTATTGTGATGCTAAGAAACAATACCAAGTGTGAAAAGAATAAAAATAATTTTGAAATTCCATTTTTGATTTACCTTCATGATTGTAAATGCAAGTAAGCATGATTGTAAATAAGATAATTTTAAGAATATATTTGCTCAAAATATAAGAATACTCCTTTTTTACACTAAAAGAATCCTCAACAATCAGAGTTTTATTAAAACAATATTTTTATTCAGTCACATAAATGTCTTAAAAAATTTCTTTGGTGTTTTATGATTTTTTTTTGTATTTAAGTTGGTTTATATTAAATGCTATATTGATACTTTTGAGAATAAACTTCCAATTCTTATAATTATACTGAAATATTTTATACTTCTTTGTTGTTAATATATATTTATAACTAAAATTAAAAATTTTGAAAAGGATCTCGGTGTAACTGTCGAATCAATATATACACGCTTCTTAATTTTCTAAAATAAAATAACATTTCAAGTTACCATTTTTGTAAGTAAATGTCTATTTTCGCAAATTCTTAAGCCAATGAAAACCTGTGTAAGTTGACCGCTCATTGCTTTAGTAGTCAATTTAGGAGAGGAAATTAATCATTTTTTATTTATGACTTTGAAACTTTATTTAGCATATAAATTAGTTAACATATGGAATTAATAGACATGTAGAACAAAAATTTAATATTAAATTGATTAGTTTAAAAATTAGGTATCAATATTTTTTCAGTTATACATGACAGTTATCCTGTAAAAAAAATTTAATATCAGTACACTATAGCATTTATGGATTTAGAAAAATTCGCAGCATATTTATTTCATCATTTTTAAATCAATTTTATTGTACTAACGTCTTTATTTTTAAAATACCCTTTATAATTTTCTTTTATGATCAACTCATAAAAATATTTAAGTTTGCATAATAGTATAAAACATTTTCACAAAAACTTATCCATGGTCAACTTATGAATGATTTAGAGCACCTCTAGATAAATTTGACTTATTTTAGCGGTCAATATATAAGATACAAAGGTTACAAGTATTTTTCTCTTTCCTATAATATAGGATACAGTCACGTGCAATATATATTTTTAATAAATACTTTCAGTCTATGGCTGTTTATGCATATTACTTAAATAATGCTTAAATCCTTTAAAAGATGCAATGAAAAACTGTGCCTTATTGAAAATATGGCAGCATAGAATTAACTATTACTTTTGTTACTATTATTCAAAAAGGTTCCAAACAATCTATAATAGAAATTTTAATTGAATATAAGACTTCACTTTTGTTTACATCATTATAAACTATAAAAATAAATTTGAAATTCCATTAGTTCCTATAGAAAGACAGTGATAGAGCATAGTAAATGTTTAGACTGACTATGAGTAACTGATAACGTAAACTAATTATTTTTTACTTGATTAGCAAATACTTAAATTCTTTAAAAGATGCATTGAAAAACTGCGCCGTATTGAAAATATGGCCACATTGAATTTTTACTTTCGCTACTGTTATTTAAAAAGGTACCAAACAACCTATAAAAGAAATTTTGAATTGAATGCAAAGCTTCACTTTTATTTACATCATTATAAACTATAAAGATAAGTTTGGAATTCCATCAGTTCATATAGGAAGACAGTGATGTAGCATGGTAAATGTTGAGACTGACAGTAAGTAATTGATAATCTAAACTAATTGTTTTTTCCTAGATTAATATATTTCGTTGGACATAAAAGTTTTGCAATTACTAAAATTCATAATTTTTTTTTTTAAATTCATTTTTCATAAATTATGAAAAAAAGATATGTGGATAACATTAATCAAATATATGTATTAGACCGGGAATTACCAATAACTGGGATGATGCTCAGTCAGTTAATTTAAACGGAGCTAAATGCAATTATTTTATTACAACAAATCATATGAAATTTCATTTCTCCCTCTAATTAAGTTATTTTGTTTTTAATATTTCTTGAGACAGCGAAGAGGGAGCACCTTTAAAATTTTGTAATTCCATTCTTGAAATTAATAAAATAGTTTAGATGTAGTTGAGAGCAATTAGTAGTTTATCTGACGCGTTAAGTTCAGCCATTTCTTTAATGTCTACTGCCTGATCATTGAGTCTAGGTAAATATTGCTTATAACAATTGAATTTAAAATTATGAAAACAATATTGCCTGTTTACAACTGAAATTAATTTACTCTAATTACTTAAATTTTTTTTTTATTTTTAACTGAAAGCTGTACTTTTTAATAACTTTACTTATTTAAATCATACCAATAATAGAGTTGTTTTTAATGGAATTAAACTGTAGTAAGTTGGTGTATCTTTAAATGTTTAGAAATACATGGCAAATACATCAAAATGTGTCTAAATATAATAAATTAAGAAATTTTCAATGAAATAAAAAAAAATTTAAAAAATCTTTAACAGTATTTAAAAAATATTTTGCATTTATTATTTTTTTTCTTTTTTGCAAACTGAATACTTTATCTTCATACTGAATAATGAAAAACAGTAATCAATAATACAAACTACGAAATTATGCCAAAATATAAAAGTCATACAATTAGTGAAGCTAAAATACTTTGAATTTATTTTTATCACTCCTCATTTTTGCCCTTCCATTTAACTTTACATCATTAGATTAAGCTAAACTACATTTTCCGAAGTTCTCATCCCACCAAAATAACAATAAACTAAATTTAGCATCATTTGCAGCTCGAAGCTAATTACATGGCTGTCAAAATTTACCACAATCAAGCAGTATTTTTCGGTAGTGTACAAAAAGCGACCTCTTGGGTATGGGTCCAGTGCCCTACCAATCAGGCTATCTCGACCCTATTATTATAGACTGTAGGTAAACCAAAGGTACATTGGTTCAAAACATATTAAAAAAAGCAAAAGATACCCAAATCAATCAAAGGAGGTGTAAGAAAAGCAGTATAAAAGCTAAACTACAGCTTTAAATACCATTAAAACGTGAATCCAAACCATACGGAGTTAAATTTATATCATTATAATAAGAAGTGGTAAAGGTCCAAAATATTGATTCTGATAATAGTGGTTAAATCAATCATTCTTCAGTGCACTAATTTCACCAAATCTTCACCACAGAACTAGGAGATTTGCTTGAAGAATATATTTTTACTTGTCCAAAAATAAATTATTTAATGACGCATACACTAATCAAGAAATTGAATGCTTTGCACCAAACAATTAGTATAATACCAAGAAAACCTGGCATTGGCATAATAGTTTATCTTCACCAAAAGAGCAAAAATTCAAGCTTATCTTGAACCATAAGAAGGAAAATATTGATAATTAACAATAAAAAAATTAAGGAGAAAATATAAAAAAATTCACAAGATGATTTGAATCAAGTCGATAGTTTTAATTTAGTTCGATTTGATACCAAAAAAATCTTGTCATTGAGGTGCAAAAATATTGCGAAAAAACAGCCTCAATCAAGAGCCAACTAGAAAAGCATGGCAAGATGATACAATTTTGATTCTTCAAATGTAGTTTAAATGAATATAGGTTAGATTTTTTTAGATGGTAAAAAACTCTAATTACACTGTCGGAAATAAAAATCTTACTTATGACGATACAGTAATTCTCCCTTCCATGTTTAAACAGTCAATAGTATATTTTATGAGAACAATACTAAAATGTAATTTGTTTCTCTTCACTTTTTTCAACAAAAAAAATTACATGTTTACATTTTTTAATTCATTACAAAATTCAAACAATTTTTAAAGAGCCTTAAAAAATCAGTTTTCATTTTAGCTAAATTAGAGAACTTATATGATTTTCAAAAACTACCAATGTCCCTTGCTAACTTTACTATTTTTTCTTTTTGGCATATTTTCTTCTCCCACAAACCTGAATGTTATTATATATAATC